>NW_026971373.1:0-165817 GCF_963678635.1 Symsagittifera roscoffensis | reverse complement strand
CCTTGCACTTATAAAAATTTTATGGAGAGATGATTAGATTTTGATTTTTTCGGCAATGTTTTTTTTTATTAAGGAAAGTAGTCTTGAATTGCAAAGAACAGGCACAGCCATAATGACATTTTGGAACAGATCAAAATTTCCGAATGAAGCTTACATCTTGATATTTTTCAGAACATAGTTCAAGCGTCCGAAAAAAGGGTTGCTAATAGTCCTTTAATTTTCTGACGCTTTTTACAAATCTTCAATCATTGAAAAAAAAATTCTTCCATTTCAAGTAAATTGAAAAGCGTTCTCAGACCAGAGTTTATAGTTTTCGCCAAGTAAAGAGTTTTTCAAAGAGCATCATGAATACTTTTCTCAAACCTGCGCTTTCGGCAATCAACATGCTAACTTTGAGTCTGTACAACCGGTGAAATTTTTGTTGATTTGATTTAGACAGACTTTGTCATTTTTTCCTGCAAAAATGAGTCGCATTTCATAAATGATTGTTGAAGTAGAAGTGAATGACATATGGTTGAGCTTTAGGCAAGATGATTAAACGTTTTTTTAAACACTTGTCGTTAGATTCCATAGCATCAATTATTTGTTCAAATGTTGTATCTGGCAACATTTGTCACTAGATTTTAACTACAGAAACCATTAAAACGTGTACGAGATGGGTCCGTGGAAACCAAAAACAATTTACTCTGCTATAAATTGACTTTAGTTTTGTTTTGGCTTTTCAAATACGCATTTTTTATCTTCGAAAATTATTTTGTTGATGTTGAAGTCTTCAACCCAAAATATCATTTTTTCACAGTTTTTTTAATTCTGTTTAGTAGCCTCATTGTCTGGTGCTTGCTAATCAAAAACACTTTTAAAGCAAGCGTGCATTCTCAATTTTAAACCCAGTTTTCGAGTTTAATCGTTCTTTTTCACGAAATCTACTTTTGTAGAATCAATTGGTGTCAGCTTTAGATTTTCCACAAAGTTTTTTTTATTCAGAATTTAAAAAGCTTTAGTCTTTTCTTAATTTTGATTTTGCCAACAAGATCTCCTTGTGTATCACACTGGGAATACTTGTTTCTTATTGCGTCTTTGATTTTCATAATAATTTTTTCTAGCTCAATTTTTTTGACGTAATTTCTTTCGGCTGAATTTTTGAAAGATTTAATTTTTTGACATTTTCATGTCTTTGCAATCTAGTGACTTTTTTGTGAGGTTTTTTTTGTGTGATACTATACCCGTTTTCAAGCTTCCTTTAGACCTTTTTGGAAATTTTACTATTTCTGATTCAGCTGTTGTATAAAAAAAGTTGTTAAAATCATTAATTTTCAAAAATTGTTCAGGATCCAAAATTTTTTCATCCATTTTTGGGGTAGAAGAAGTTGCAACTGTTTGATAAGACGTTTTCTTTTATCTCTTTACATTGGTTGTATTCAAAATTGCTTGCTCGTAGTTCTTAAAATCATTGATAAATGACACTCCAAAAAACGAACTTTAACATCAAACAAAGGAACATTACTTCAGAATTTTCAGGCGATTCATCTACAAAACAGCAAGACGATTCATTATAAGAAGCTGCACTTTTTTAAAATAACAAGATCTCTGAGTCAGTTCATTTAGACAAGGAAGTTCCTGTTGGAAAAAAAGCATGGATGGTAGTAAAATGTTTTTTGGGTTCTTTTTAATAAAAGCAATCGGGCTTTCCTTCTACTGTTACTTGGTCAGAAAAGACAGCAGCTGAATCAGCTAGCAAAAGTTTCAGTTGGTTTAGTTCGCCTTTAGTTCGAAATTTTCAATTTGTTTAGTCAAAACGATTTGTTTTCCAAACCGACTCAGTTGAGTTTTTTGTTTTTGATGGACCACGATTCGGCACGGTATGGACCGTTATCGTCCTGGACCTCTAATGGGAGTGGTACTTTCAGACAGCGAGTCAATAAGAAAACATTGCTGATCACTGTATCCTAGCCATCGGGATGTAGGGGAAAAAATTTTCCATCAGATAATGGAGAATGACGCGCAATCACTATTATAACTTCTTTTAACTGCAAATGAAGAATTGTTTGTTCAAAAACCTGTTGACAAAAAGCAAGTAAAATTATGCGGATGAATTGGATCGTGGAATTCATAAAAATAACAACAAACCCACTTCAGAATATATAGAACTAGGATTTAAAAACTAAGGATTTAATTCATTGTCATATGGAAAGCTTGAATGCCTATTGAGTAGTCTGGCACTCATCACAACTACCCCACTGCCTCAAGTTAATAATTGAGTTCAAAATTACGCATCAGGGTTGAAATATCGAGTATGAAATATGCGGATAAGTCAAAACAGAAAACGAAGATCGCATTTAATGGCAGGAGGACCATAACTTGAAAATGAACCCTTTTTTCAAAAAGCTCACAAAACCTGGAATAAAAGTGCTCCTTTTAATAACATTTTCAGGGTTGCACACTTGACAATAAAAGCTTGTAAAACAATTCAATACAAGGGATTATCCGCACCGAGCGCCCGTGGATTCTAACGGATTATAATGGATTCCCGAGACAAAACTGGTGGGTATAAACTGGGGTGTAAACGGGGGGTATTAATTGCTGGGGGATGGGGAAAAAAACCAGGGGGGGGGGGGTTAAATGAAACATAACACGCAGCAACTACACTAAACAGGAAATGAGATAATTTTGAACAAAATTGTAAACTTCATGAATAACCCCTCGAAAAAATCCATTATAATCGATTATAATCGATTATAATGGATTTTATTGGGATAAAAAAATATTAGGATTATAATCCATTTTTAATGGATTATAATCGATTCTTTTGTCATTTTTTTATAGATGCTGACCATATTATGACAACATAATCGCTTATGATCCATAGGCGCTCGGTGCGGGTAATGCTCATCAAACATTTCTATACACTCCTCAACTCCTGAGAAACAATGACTGGGAAATCGCTGGGTAATTATGTTTTATATCTATAAAATTGTTCGTAAATTGGCTGGGTATGACTGGGAAATGGCTGGCTAATTATGTTTTATTTCTATGAAGTTGTTCGTAAATTATTTTTTTATACAATAGAACTTACTGTTTTTTTGTTAAAATATGATTATTTTTTATAGATTTAAGTTTCCATTTTTCCATAGAACTCAATTTAGTCACTTCAGAACCATTACCGCACGATACATTTATTCCTTTTAAAAATTAAAAGACAAAATAAATGAATGATAATTGAATTGAGGCGAGGAATTTGGTCTTAAAAAGAGGTTACCAGACGTAAATTATATAACAGAAGAAGACTCCGGGGTTAAAATAACGAAAAGAAGAAAGGAAAAAATTAAGGTAAATAGAAAAGTTTTTAGGTATTTTTTAGTCACTTTTTTATCGGGACAAATGAGGGTAAACGTAACCGTCAAGATTCGTTTGTTTTTATTTCAACTGCATGAGCAGGGCTAGGGCTATAATAAACGTTTTCACCATTTGGATAAGCACAGATTGGATCAACTGTACTTTTGTTCCACATTCCAAAAACTTGAAAGCAAAACAATTTTCTACAGTTCTACAGGGGGGGGGGTTAAATGAAACATAACACGCAGCAACTACAAATAAACAGGAAATGAGATAATTTTGAACAAAATTGTAAACTTCATGAATAACCCCTCGAAAAAGACCATTATAATCGATTATAATCGATTATAATGGATTTTATTGGGATAAAAAATATTAAGATTATAATCCATTTTTAATGGATTATAATCGATTCTTTTGTCATTTTTTTTATGGATGCTGACCATATTATGACAACATAATCGCTTATGATCCATAGGCGCTCGGTGCGGGTAATGCTCATCAAACATTTCTATACACTCCTCAACTCCTGAGAAACAATGACTGGGAAATCGCTGGGTAATTATGTTTTATATCTATAAAATTGTTCATAAATTGGCTGGGTATGACTGGGAAATGGCTGGCTAATTATGTTTTATTTCTATGAAGTTGTTCGTAAATTATTTTTTTATACAATAGAACTTACTGTTTTTTGTTAAAATATGATTATTTTTTATAGATTTAAGTTTCCATTTTTCCATAGAACTCAATTTAGTCACTTCAGAACCATTACCGCACGATACATTTATTCCTTTTAAAAATTAAAAGACAAAATAAATGAATGATAATTGAATTGAGGCGAGGAATTTGGTCTTAAAAAGAGGTTACCAGACGTAAATTATATAACAGAAGAAGACTCCGGGGTTAAAATAACGAAAAGAAGAAAGGAAAAAATTAAGGTAAATAGAAAAGTTTTTAGGTATTTTTAGTCACTTTTTTATCGGGACAAATGAGGGTAAACGGAACCGTCAAGATTCGTTTGTTTTTATTTCAACTGCATGAGCAGGGCTAGGGCTATAATAAACGTTTTCACCATTTGGATAAGCACAGATTGGATCAACTGTACTTTTGTTCCACATTCCAAAAACTTGAAAGCAAAACAATTTTCTACAGTTTTAGAAAAATCAAATTGAACAACAATTAATATTTTGACTGTTAGCTTGGGTAATCAGGACTAGAAAATGACTTTTTAGCTTCAAAAGTTTTCATAATCATTGGTCAGCGCGCCTATTTGAAACGTCTACATACGGAATAAAGTTTCAAATCTAGCATTTGGCTACTGGATAGTTTAGGGTAGGTTACTTGTGTGATTTAATTGTACTCTTGATACCACATATTTATGCAATGTCTAAGCTATACAAGCCATTTTGAAACAACTCATCTCCAACTAGTATTCCTCGAAAAAACTAGTTAACAGAATGAATCATTTATCAGTCCACTAGGAGAAACTGTTGCTTGACAATTTTTTTTATTAAATCAACATTTTGTTCTCAGTTTTTGATCCTCACAAAAACCCATTTCACTGGAATTGAGAAATTCTGTTTTGCAGAAATCTTCCAAGTTCAAGTTGAAATCTCATTGAGTAAGACCATGGTAGAGCTTTTCTATCAAAAAAACCCAACAGCTGCAAATCAATCATTGTTAGTTTTGCTGTTTAAAAATGATCGGAATTCGTCAGATTGAGTTGATTTTGTTTATTGAGTAGTAATTCAATCGCCGTGAATGGTTGTTTCTAGCCTTCTCGAGTAGTTCGAAATTTTCGCGTGTGTATTAAACTGTATCAATCTTTAGAATTACACAATTTTTTCGTATTTTTAATTATTTCGGAAATTTAAGAAAAAACTCATCCTCAACTGCAGAGAGAATAACAAAGAAAAACCCAAAAAAGTTACAATAATTTTATAGGAACCTGGAAACTCAGAAAAAATAAACATTTTTAGCAACTGTTCCAAATTTGTCATTTTGAACACTTGATAGTCCTTCTCCCAAGATAAGTCCTTCTCCGTTACTTGCTCGAAGGAAATTTGAAAAACATTTCTAATCTCAGGCTTTTTCCGCTAAGTTCTGGATAATGCAACTGTTCAACTGAAACTTATAGCTGAACAGTTGCTTTAACCAGCTTTTCTTGTATTCTTGTATTCAAAAACAAGAATACAAGAAAAAAGTGATTTTGAAAATCTGCATTGGAAGAACTAGGAAATCTTCGTTAAATTGCATTGCTTTCTTTGTTCTAACATAAGGACGACAAGGAGAAGTTGTATCTAACGAAACAATTGCTCTTCCACCCCGAATAATTCTAAGCTCTCTCAAAGAAAACTGTTGATAGCTTAAAGGGTTTTCATGAAAAGATCCTGCAACAGATGAATTTGTTTTCATTGCAACAGCTATTCTTCTTATAGGAGCGTTATTGAATATATTTTCTTGTATGAATTGGTTTTGACGAGATGATAAAATTGCTTGCTATAGTTTCCTTCCATGTAATTGTAGTGAGCAGGTTCTCTCAATCAACTTTCGGACTGACATTTGGTATATCAGATAGCATGTATAAGTTAGGTCTAGCTCGAATTAATTTAATTGAAACTTTGGTCTTTGAAAGCATCAAATTTTTGCAAGAAAACAAATCAATGACAAGCCTCCATTGAGTGAGAAAAGTTATACCTGCTCCTAAGGATTTTGCTCTATCAGTGAACGGATGCATATCAAATATAGATTTAATTTGTTAAATTGAACTTCACAATTGCAGAATAGTGAGAGTAGTCGATTGTTTACATGTGTTATGTAAGGTTCTGGTTCCTCATCAGAATCGTCTTCGGACTTTGCTGTTTGTTCTGCTTTTTGTCTCTTGAAAGCATCAAACAACATTCATTGAATAATTGAAGCCCTAAACTAAGATGGGTATCATGCATATCCAAGAAAAGATTGCGAAACGTTTCAAATTCAAACTCAATACTGCTTTCATCCAGAGAAAAACTGGGGAATACTTTCTGTGTGTAAGATGACATAATTGTTTCCAAAACTGGGACTTCATAAAAAATCTCCAATGAAGAGTTTGTAAAAACTCTGTACCGAAAATGACTTTGGTTAACACTCATTTTATTTTGTCAAAAAAATCTTTGCGAGAGCGACTGTTTTTCAATCAGCTTTTTTGAGAAATGGATCTGGTTTTACTAGTTCTACGCTCGGATTTCTTTTTTCCACGTCCCAATTGTTTCCAAAATGTTTTTGTTCCCACATTCTTTGCAAATTTTTTGAACTTTTTACGTCCACTACCAACTTCCGCAGTCTCAGGAGCAGCGTTTTCGAACAAATCTGCTCTAATTCTTTTCGCAGTTGGGACTATACTTTTTTTAATAAAGGGGATTGCAGTTCTCCCAAAAATTTTAGCGATAGCTTCAAAACCTCTTCAACGTAATTTGTAAAAGACTGATAATTGATGTACTGCTTTTTTAACTTTTGAGATGAGTGGAATACAACGCAATAAAGGAGTTTTTGTATCACCTCTTATAATGTCTTAAGAACACGAAGGATAACGTGGACCTTTTCCTTTCATTATAACCCCCTGTTTGACTTTTTCTAAATCACAATCAAAAATGTGACTCAAGTCAGAACTTTGAATAACAAACACGGGTTGATTCTCAGGTAAATGAACAGCAATCGTTCAGGTAATTTTACAAACTGATACACAGAATTCGTTATATCAAATGCTTCAGACATTCTCGAATTTTGTTGTTCATGGCTACAGCAATATAAAGAATACTTGGATACAACCCTGGTTCAATATGCATTGGTTCATTCTTTCTTTTGTTCTGAGAACTTTCTCTGCCATCTATGAATGTAAAATTTCCCTCTGTAACCTATTGGTTCAAAGACGGGTGTGATATTTCTTTAATAGCAACCTCCCATCATTCTTTCAATTGTAACTGATCGGGTCCAAAATTTGTAACAAAAAAATCTGATTTCATTCGGATAACAAATAAAACAAGCGTTAAAAAATAGCTGGATAGTAAAAAAAGCCATGACAACTGATCGATAAAAATTTAGTTTAAAAAATGATTTGTCTTTATTCTGAACTTTTCTGCAGCTGTTTTTTATAACAATTTTCCTATAAGTTCTTCTTTTTCGAGGTCTTTGATGATATATGTAGGAGGTTTTTTGTAGATATGACCAAAATTTCACAAATTTCATCTGTAACTTGTAGTGTGTATCCCTTTCATAGGTTTACTCTACAGAATTGAGAGGAAATTAGTAATCTTGACATCTCTAGGTGATTTCCCAATAGATCTTTTGACGCGACAATTCATTGTAGACACAAATTGATGTAACATGTCAATAAATTTTGCACCATGATCTTCTATGTAGCGGTGAGCTAAGCGTTTTGATGATTGAATGGCTCTCTCTGCAAATTCAGCTTTTTTTCACTCATTGTTGAGTTAACTTCAATGTTTTCCTTCTTGCGAAATTTTAAAAGTTCCCCCAAATTCTTTTCCTTCAACAACCGAATTTTTTTCAGGAATGTTTTTCCGAAAAACATTTTTTGAAACCTTGCAAAGTGTCTTTGACATACTTTATTTTCACTGTTTGAACTCTGACAAATCGTGAAAAAATATCAACAGCAACCAGTAAATATTCGACTCCATTAATTTGTTTTGCTAGTTCGTCCACAAAAGCCAAGTCCATACACCAAATTCTATAGATATATTTTGAAAAAGCTTGAAATCATCGGAAACGTCTGATCGGTGGACCAGATTTTATACAGATGATACAGATGATTCGGTATACAGTGTCCTGGTTTGTAAAAATTGTTCTATTTTCGTTTTTGACTAACCGCTTGCTATACTCAAATTTCGCACACAACCGTTCGGAGCCCTACCCTAGAATACAACCTGTTCAGATTTTCCTCTCACAAGGGATACAAGTTCACCTCTTTTCGCCTTGGCATTCATGTTGATAACAAGTTGAGATGGAATTTGAGTTGCTTCCAAAATGGTAAAGTAAATATCTGGAAAGTCGGTATTTTTTCCTTTTATGGCACATACATAGTCAACAAAATATTCTTTCGTGTCTCATTTATCCAATATAATATTTCTGACTGACTTAGTTTAGTTCCAGGATTAAAAAAACTAATTCAATAAGATGCTTATTGTTACTCGTTTTCAACCTCGCGTTTATAGCACCGTAATTAGAATCAAAATCTTTTGGTACAATCTTGTCTTGCTATTGTTCCAATTTTTTTGGATGCGTACTTTGTGATTGATAAACTGAGTAAGGAACTAGAATTAACTGATCTACACTATGTCAACCGTCCACTGACAAAAGGAGTGATAAGAAACATTAATTGTGAGCCTTTTAGCTTAAAATAGTTCTTCTTTATTGCAGTGAAATTTTTCTTGGTGTGAGTTCTAATATTTCTCTCCGATACTTTACTACGTCTACTTTTGGGAGAGATCCTGTAGCTCGCCTCGTAGCAAATTTACTAGACATCCGTTGAGGAACTGAATGAAAACGTTTGGAAAAGGGAGGAGGGTTTGTTTTTGAACTTTTTGGGAGAATGCTTAAGCTTTTTGGAGTGTAGAGACGTATTGTATGCCCATCGTCCAAAAACTATGTTTCTGTTGCTGCTGGTAAAAAAAATTCGATCGAACTGAACCGTTGTTTGTGCAATATCTTAGCGAATCATCTGTTTTTCGAGTTAAATCAATGAGTAAATGACTATAAGGAATAGATGTTGCATATATGTATTGATTTGTAAAAGATCTCTCGGTGACTTGAACAAGACTATATGTGTATCTTGTAACTCAATATCTCTTCCCAATTTGCTCTCTTGAAACAATTTTTGCTTAATATATTTTGTATTCAGTCCCTTGTGTCTTCCAGTAGTAACAATTTTTCAAACTGCTTAGAATTTGAAATTTCTTCACAAGAGTCATCAAAAAATAACAGGTACTTCGTTCCATTACTGGGAAGGTTTTTTATCAATTCAAAACTAACTCCTCGAATAAATTCAAGGTTTTTTCCTTGCTTTTGCCCATAAAGAAGTTGATAATGTCGATGAAAATAATTATTTTTAATAAAATTTGTTTAAAATGTAACAAATTTTAATCAATCAAAATATGATGCAATTTTCCAGAACCACTCGGTCCAACTAGCAAAAAAAGAACTCAATCTTCGGTTAAAAATGTTTCATTCAAAGCTGTGGAGAAGGTAAATTAAAATTGACCGTACTTGGTAAAACTGCTACCCAAACTTGGGGTTTTTGTCAGTTGTTGATGTAAGAAGAGAAGGAAATGAAAACCCTTTTTCAGGATCTGTAGCAGACACTATGAAGTTCTTAGGCAATTTTTTCTATGGGTATCAGATCGTGGGTAGATCGAGGCATACAATTATTAACGATGAAAAAACTCATAAAGCAATCAATGAGCCATTATTCAAAAGATTGATTAGAAATGAAAAAAATTATTTGAGGTGGAGTTGTTGAAATCAACCATTGAACACAGAGAACCCATCATCATTGGAGTTTTCCTACTGCAGTTTGCGAAACTGAGAATGTTGGAAATCTACTATAACTTCTTTGACAAGTTCTGTGATGTAATTAAATTTGAAGAACTGGAGATGGATACATACTCAAGTTAGTTGGCACTTGCTGAAGAAAGCTGATAAGACTGTATCCAACCAGAAAAGAGAGACGTTTGGGAAAAATGAGGGAAAATGACTGCAGAGACTTTTTCAAGGCAGATGCCAGATCTAAATTCTTCCCTCAACGTGTTGCAGTATCCATAAAAAGCATGATAAGCGGGAGCCGGGATTTTTCAAAAAGGAATTTAGGTGGACAAAAATGCTATGTTTATGCAGCAAATTTGTTCGCTGCTATGACAACAAGTCAGATAAGTTCAAACTTAGCAGCAAAGGATAAACAAACGGGATCTAGAAGATTCTGAAGACGGACCCGTGTCAAGCGTTAAAAAATGTTAAAACAAGCGTTAAAAACTAGCTCGATAGTAAAAAAAAAACCATGACAACTGATAGATGGAAATTTAGTTTAAAAAATGATTTATCTTTATCTGAACATTTCTGCAGATGTTTTTTATAACAATTTTCCTATAAGTTCTTTGTCGAGGTTTTTGATGATGTATGTAGGAGGCTTTTTGTAGATACGACCAAAATTTCAAAAGTTTCATCTGTAAATTGTAGTATGTATCCCTTTCTTAGGTTTACTGTACAGAAATTCGGCCCGAGTTGTTTCTTTTGCAACTTGGAAGGTCATTTTAAATCAGATTGTCCGCAATTCTGGGATGCAGTGGCAGACATCAAAGATCCAAGGCATGAAGATGCTTTGTCAGGAGTGAAAGCCAGCAAGGCTCGCCTGTTGAGTGAAGCGGAGGCACGCAGAAAAGACAAACCTCAAGAGCTGGCGGCGAAGAAAATGCAAGCGGTAACTGAAGAGACAAGTGAACCGGAACCAGCAACTGCGGTCGATGACTTCAAGTTTGATTTTAGGCCAGCCGCGAGGGATGCTCTAAATAGAGTGCAACAGGAACTGGTGACGAAAGAGATCGAACAAAACGTGAAACTTGAACTGGAGAATGAGAAACTACAGGAGCAACTGAATACCTTCGAAGCAACGGAGGTCGAGGAGACTAAAGCACCATGCAGTTTGAGCATGAAACTTAATGTGATCTCCGGTCAGAGGTTCGGCATGGTGCCACAAGGAAGCAAGGTACAGTCGATAGTCTCAGTGGATGGAAACCAGGTAATCAGAAATCTGAGTGAACCATCCGAGTTCACTTTGATGCATTTGGACACATGTGCACATTATCTGAGGCAGGTGGAGCCACGCACTGAGTCGAGAGCTGTGCGAGCACTACTAACAACGGGTGGCCCTCGTATGAAGAAACTTCATGGACGCTACCTGGAGGTCTATGGGCCGTATCAAGTGATGCTGAACGTGGATGGGATCAGTATCTACACTAGGACTTATGTAACGACAGATAGTGACCAAATGGAACAGATCTATTTGGGTGACGAGGAACTCAAAGTCCGCAGGATAGGCCATGACGCCATGATGGAACAAGATGCAGTACACATTGGGTATGAAGCAGATGTGACGGCACATCTGCTCGACACCAACGGAAGGAAAATCGGAGTCACAGGGCTCCTGGACACAGGAGCGGTAGTGAGTGTGATGCCGATAAAAACTTGGGAAAGAATGGGCTTCACGAGGGAAGATCTAATTCCAACGAATCTCCGACTGGCCGCCGCCAATCGAGGAGCTATTTACGTAGCCGGAAGAACACCAATAACGGTCCTCCACATGGGAGGACGGGATCTTTGGATGAGCTTCCTGGTGGTAGAGAATTTGGACGACGCCGACCAATTCATCTTGGGCAGAGATTTTGTCAGGAATTTGACGTGATGATTGACTTGAACAACGGTCTGATGCGGATTAGAAACACGGACCGGAAGTATGTTAAGAAACCAATTAATAGGATAATAACAGACGAAAACAAGGTACAAATTTTTTTAGATAGAAAAGTAAAACTACAGCCAGGACAAGCTGTGGTGGCAATTTTTAGAATGATAAATTTAAATTTGTTAAGCGATAGTAAACAGGTTTGTCTGGTACCGAATCCAAATATTCAGAGTTCGGTGATTTTAGGCCGGAGCTACTCAGTAACGCGAAACGGACTGTGTGTCAGTGAGTTATAGAACACACTGGACACCACGGTTTCAATCCAGCGTGGAAAGAAGCTTGGTTACGCTTTGCCGATGAGGACCGACTATGAGGAGACACAAAACTTGAGGAAACGTAATGTGAAAGACTGTCCTTATCATGCCAATAAAGATAAAATTTTAAAGAGGATTAATGAATTAAAATCTATTCATAAATTGTTTTCAATGAAATCCGAAACGGACGACGGCTTATCAAGCTGCTCGAATTTACGGAACGCCCCTCGTCATATGAACTAGAATCTGACAAACCGATTTTGCCAGAGATATAACATTTAAAAAGGAAAATAGGTGAGGGAGATTTCGAAAAATTGCGGGACCTCCTTAATCAGAACGCAGATTTTTTTTCAAAACATAAGGCGGATATCGGTTGCTGTAACTTCGTCGAACACGAAATTGAACTAGAAGAAGGTGCCGTTCCGCACAGAGAAGGCGCGAGGACTTGGGTTCTGCCTTCTGGCAGGTCCCTCTGCGGAAGAAGGATAGAGAGAAAACCGGATTGGCGTGCGAATTGGGATTGTACCAGTGGAAGAGGATGCCCTTCGGCTTGTGCAAAGCAACGGCCACTTTTCAAAGACTGATGGCTCAGGCTTTGACGGGAGTGACCAAGAAGTACGGGAATCTCGTGATGTGTTACGTGGATGAAGTAGTCATAGCGACACCGACCTTGGAGGACCACATTGATAGGCTCGATGAGGTCTTTGGATGCATGAAAAGAGCAGGCTTGAAATGCAAACCATCGAAATGTGAAATCCTTAGGGATTCAATCAATTACCTGTGAAGAATGGTGGATAGGCATGGTGTGAGGTCGGACCCGGAAGCAGTGGAAGCAGTGTTGACATGGAAAGCTCCCAGAACGGACACACAGCTCCTGAGCTTCCTAGGGCTTGCCAACTACTACCGCGAGTTCATAAAAGGATATGCGGACAAGGTGTATCCGATGCAGAAGCTGATGCGCAATAAAGGGAAGAGGTTCGAATGGAATGATGAAGCAGAAGTTGCCTTCGAGAACATAAAGCGGGAACTGTGCGAAGCGGCAGTGCTAGGCATGCCTACAGAAAAGGGCATGTATGTTCTTGATACAGACGCATCGGTAGTAGCCATCTCAGGAATACGGCAGCAATGTTTGCAGTAGTCACTTTCGTGGAAAAGTACCGTGCATACTTGGGGAGCGCTCCCTTCAAGTTACGCGTGGAAAACAGAGCGTTATCCTGGTTGAAGACCTACTCGATGGATCAGATTTATATTGGTAGATGGATAGTAAGATTGGATGGCTACCTTATGATAATCGAACACAGGATGCGTGACCAACACCAGAATGCTGATAGCCTCAGCAAGAAAACTGAGTTCTATGAACGATTGGAGCAGAAGCAGGCCAATCAGGCAGAAATAAAGGAGGGATTCTCGTTTCTGGACAAAGAAACCTATGAAGCGTTTCCCTTAACGAGATGGTTGGACAAGTCTGGACATCCAATTCCAGGACACCCCGAGTTACCTGTAGAGAAAGCCGCCGAGATAGAATCCTATCCAGGGAGGACCCGGTCCCCTTGGATCTGTTGCTGCGCTCGAATCTGGTTCAGCAAGAACTCTCTCGCATGAACATAAACAGCCTCTCATTATTGGATAAAACGGTGCAGGTCACACCGCAAGTGAATCGGATGCTGGGTGGATTGTTAGAAAGAGAAGTGGCCAGAGATGACCCCGAGTGGACAGCAGCAGTGGCATCGCTAACAGTCAGTGAGAAGGTGAAGATCATGCCGTCCAGACGACAGCACGAAGAGAACGAGAGGGATTGTAGGACAATAATTCAGCAACTAGTATCCTCAATACCCCACGAGGTTTTAACCAGTACTTCTTACGGACGGAAAGAAAAGGGAAGCAGTACGCGAAGGAAAACCGTTACCTTCGTGGACCAGGATAAAGAAGGTGAGAAGGTAGAACAAAACCTGCTGCAAGACTGTTTGTCCGGGGAGATGAACAATGAGAAGAGTCAGCGAGCACAAGATCAACACCCGGGACAAGAAAGTTTGTCCGGGGAGTCTGAGATAGAGGAAAAAATTCCTGATGAGAGACAGGACCTGGAGAACAAGGTTTTTGTCCGGGGAGTTCAGATGGATGCGAAGAAGGCACAGGCATGACCTGGAAGAGCGGGCAGACTCCATCACAAACTCTTCAACAGATGACAACTCCCAAAACTCAGGAATTGACACCTATTCAGACAGGAACTCGGGCTCGGGATCAGAACTGTCCGAGCTAGCGATCCACACACTACTAGTGGAAACTCGGGCAAGGGATCTGGACAGAGAGGTGTACCAGGATCCTGACAGTGATCGCTACCTTATACCAAGCGAAAGAGTCTTTGACAACGCAGCGGATGATTTGGAGACAATAGCGGTATCGAAACGTTCGATAAGTCTGTTGCCACAAAAAGAGGTAGTCAGGACTGATCTTCAGCCGTTCAAGCAAGAAACACAGCCGCTGGCGAAGATTTGGTGCGTTAAGATGGAAGAAGACACGCACCAGCCCAATGAGCTGAATAGTCAGATGAGGGTCATGAAGACGTACTTGAAGGCGAGATACAGACTCTCGGATCTTCTCAGGGCGCAGAGAAATGATCGCATGACAGGCAACCTGAAAAGGTGGATCGAGAATGGTTCTCCGGATAAAGGGGACCTCGAGGAAGATAGTTATCGTATCCTGAGACAGTACTTCATGCAGAAGGAAAGGAGGTTATATTTTAACAAGGACGGGATTGTGGCTTGTAAAAGAAGAGAAGAAGACAGAGTCCTATACAAGTATAACGCGATAGTGTTACCGCATCTCTATCAGACAGAACTACTATTCAGGTCGCATGATCAGATGGGCCATCAGGGGATCGATAAGGTATATCAGAGGATCCTGAAGCGCTTCGAGTGGCCTGGAATGAAAAAGGCATGCGAGAAGTGGGTAACAGCTTGTCTGTCATTCCAACAGGTCAATGATCCAAGGAAGTTGCGATTTGCTTTACAATCGATCGAGTCATCTGAATTCAACGAGGTGGTGCAGATAGATCACCAAAAACTATCCATGACAGACAGCGGTTATAACCAAGTCCTGGTCATGATAGATCACTTCATGAAGTATGCAGAGGCCGTGCCCTGCATAACTGCCTCGGCGCAAGAGACATGCGACCACCTGATCAATACGTGGATAGCGAGACATAGTTGTCCGATGACGTTTCAACCAGATAGTGGAACAGCTTTCGTAGGAATGCTTACGAAAGTGCTTATGAGACGCTCACAGGTTGCTCAGGCTCACTCCATGACATACCACCCTCAGACGAATGGCTTAGTGGAAAGACAGAATAGGACGTTAGTGTCGATGCTGAGAGTATATTGTTCCAGGTACATGACCGAGTGGGACAGATACCTTCCGCAGGTGATGGGAGCATATAACAGCACGCAACACTCCACCACCGGAGTCAGTCCACACATGATGCTAACTGGACACGAAAAGTCTTTACCCTTAAGCTTTTTCAACCCAGAATATGAGGGAAAGAAAACGTCTCCACAGGTCTACGTGAGGGATGTGGTCAGACGTAAGCAGGAATTGAACGATCTGTGTAGACGCAATACTCAGCAAGCACAGGCAAGGCAGAGGAAAAAATTTGACAAGAAAGCAGCTGGTCCAAAAGCTTACTCGGTGGGAGACTACGTATGGGTATTTCAGAACGTTATACCACCGAAAGGGACGAAAAAGCTCCTAAAAAAGTGGAGGGGACCCTTCATGATTACAGAGGTGCACCAGGAGGGACGCTTTTATAGACTGATTACTGGCCGAGCCGCCCACTATGAGAACATCAAGCCACACAATCCATCGACAGAAGACTGGTGTATACCTGCAGACATGGAAGAAGGGGATTATCTAATGATGGATCCTGCTTGTGAGGTCAATGAAAAGGGCACCAGGGAGAAGAACGATGGAAACGAAGTCATGGAGGAAGGAACGGATACACCGCTGGACCTGGATCCAAACGAGGTGATCGGAGTGGACGATGAAACCTCACGCTACGCAGAGGAGGATTGTCAGGATCCCGAACAGACAGAGGTTCCCAAGAACTTGGAACCGGATCTTCCGTTCTCCATACAGACTCGTCAGAAGGACGGGACAAGACCAAGAAAGAAATATAATCCTTACGGTGACGACTTTGTAGTGGACAGGATAGATCTGAAGAAGATAGTGGAAGAAATAGTGGGCTTAGAAGAAATAACTGTGTCACAAGACATTGACATAGTCGATGATCACGATGATGAGTGGGTCGACGACCGGTCGAAACCCGAGGTGGAATTCGACGACGAGCAACAGCAGTCATAAGAACAAGACTTGACGAACCTGCGTGTCTTAGAGTGGCTGAACGAAATGACCTCGGACCCAGAGGAGACAAGCGTCACGATTCAAGACGTAGATCGTGAAAGCATAAAATCCATCAAAACCGAACGAGATGATCCTTCCTGGGCTGCCCAGGAAAGACAACTACTCATTCCAGCTTCTAACCTCGACTTGATACCCGGTATGCGATCGACGGGGACGTCGATGGATATTTTTGTCCGGGAGTGGGGGTAGGACTTACCAAACTGAAAACTTGGTAATAAAAAAATTAAGAGTAGCAAGAGAAAGACGAGACTTAGAAGCAGAAACAGGCAAAGAACCTAAGAAACCTGACATAGGGAGGGTAGTTGAGTCACATTTTAACTTACCAAATGATTATTCAAGTAACATAATACTAACAGACAGTGATTTTATACTCACAAATAGAACATGTGCGACAGCAATCACAGCAGACATGAGTTTTAGGACAGCGTTAGCGGCAGATTTTAAGAGAGAATATAAAAACATAGAGTTCATTTGGAAGCAACGACCAGGAGTAGGGGGCGTAGCAGCCTTACCTCCGGCGGCGTACCAGATACCGAGAAATTATCTATGCTTCTTGGTGACGAGGGCGACGGAGAAGCAACACGTAGACCCAGAGAACCTAGTCTTGTCCTTGACGAGGTTGATAGACTTCCTCGCTTCCGGTGTACGATCCAAACAGAGGATGACTGCACCCTCGGGAATTGTATGCGCTTGTACACGTGATATTCTCTGATACTAATATACAAGTATATTTACATAAGAAATATTACTTAAGTATAGGCTGAGGGTGTTAGGCTAAAAGACTAAGTTGGATGTAATGTATGTAATGTGTGATATGTGTGTTATGTTATGTTATGTGTTATGTTATTAAGATCGTGGGTAAGAAGGGGTTAGTGACCATGAACAACTGAATGACGATCTTAGATATAGATCCAAAGTTTGGACTGTCCAATCTTAGGTCGGATTCCAAAATTTTAGAGACAGATTGATTTTAATAAATTTTAGGAAAAAAATCTTCTTATCTGACTGTTTTTAAATAAATTTTAACGATATATGTTGAGGTGAAACTGACAAGTGTGATGTTCGTGACTTCTTTTCTAGATCCTGATTGATCATTTAATTACTCACTTGAGTCAAACCTTTGAATCAAATCGAATCGAATCTGAAGAACAGTATGGAGAATTTCAACTTGGATGAATTGATGGACCTGACAGAGGCATACGTAGGACCGATGATAGATGCGATCTATCGTCGGCTGATGGATCGAGACTTTGCTCTGGAGGACCCAGAGGTAGTCATGTTGCTGACTGCCCTGATCAACATCTTGGGGCATGACAACCGTGGGGACCGCCCCACGGAAGTCCTGTTGATGGCAGCATATGGAGAGAGGGGAGTACTAGACCACCCGAACATGAGAGTGATGAGGTGGAGAAACGGGGCTCTCTCAGGGAGTGACTTGGCCAATGAGCCTGGATTGGGAAGTTCTAGGACTTACCAACCAAGTGAAATGCCTATGCCCTCCAAGCCCAAACCTGGGCTGACGAGAATGCATCAGGAGATGAACAACGAGGCTGCCTCGTCTGGTTCACCACTGAGAGCAGCTGTGCCACCAAAGAGGTGAAAGTAGGACAAAAGGTTCAGACGAACCAAACCATGCAAGATCTGGATGGGATGAAGGATGAACTGGAAAGGAAGAAAAGGGAGCTGGACGAGATGACCAAAACCATGCTCATTACGGAGGAAGATCGGGACATGTGGAAAAGATTGTTCGAAGACTGCAACAAAAAGCAGGGTCAAGAAATTGAGCGCTTGAGGCAGGACTACAAGGAGCGATCGGAACAGATGGCGTTGACAACGGCCGTGGAGAAAGTGATACCTGCAAGGAGTATTCCTCGTGGGCAGTCCCCGATGGAGCTCTTGACGCCTCGAGAAATGAGTCAGACAACTGAGACACGGCTCCCGACAGCGACAGATCGAGTGGCAATCCCGGACCCTAGTGACACCTTGGGTGACCCCGTCGTGGAACAAACGGTGAGGAAGCTGATAGCGACAGCTGGACGACTGGTCGCCAACAAGAATGCGCCAGGTTCCGGGGTGACTGCACCCTATGGAACGATCGACGACACGGGCAGAGTACGACTCTCCCAGACCGTGATCAGACAGGGGATAAGTGACGTGACGCCACTCATGGGGAGCTCGAAGGCCCCAGAGAGAAGAATACAGAAGATGCCAGCGAAGAAAGTGTCTCGCGTAATAGACGTACAAAAGAACAATCAATTGTGATATAATTTCACGGGAGTTCCGGAGACAGATCCGAGAGCTTGCTTCAATCGAGCGACTTGGAACCCGGTAGTAAACCTGCAACAACCGCCACTGGGGACATTACATCTGATACTGGGGGACAGCTTGGTCAGAGTACTGTCGAATTTGAGGACCTCTTGGGTCACCACAGTGATGGCATTCGCAGGAGCGACCATAGCCCAGTTAAACCGGATGGTGGAACTAATGAATCCAGGGAGGATCCCCAGTGTGATGATCCAGATTGGAACGAACAACATCTCGAGAAGTTCGGATGAGGAGGAAGCACTATGGCAATCAATGATGGTGTGCTTGTTTACTACTCTCTGGCAGAAGTTCAACTGCGCGGTACTGACCGTTTGCACTGTGCCAATGAACACGAGGAGCTTTCAAGTGAGCTCTTGTGACTCATCGGAATGCAGTGACCACCGCTGTGAAAAAAATTTCCTGGACAAGTGAACGTAGTGGAAAGAAGGAGAAGGCAAAGATGTTGAAGGAAGATTTGGAGAGAAATGTGACGTTGTGTCTCCACAACAGCTTCTGCAGGAACAGAGAATCTAACATGGATCCCCTACCTTGTTGCAAACAGAGGGTAGAAGAGCAGAAGTGTTGGAGGATTGCTTCCAACAGCGTCAGGATAGCTAACGACGTGTTGCAGGACACATAAACTGAAAGTGCAGAGTCAGTATCACAGGAGGAAGAGATGGAACATTGACGAATGGCCGAAAAACGAGATGCAAAAAGAGACGAAATTAGAAGAATTTAGAAGTTTCATTGTTCTTTCTAACCACAGAGTTTCTTAGTTTTAATATTCAGGACAATAACAAGCAAGATTTCTGAAGGGAAGAAGCATAGCAGAATAATTTTAGCTTGTTGGATTGGCAGGACTGTCCTGCAAACCAACACCTTTTAAATCTAGGAGAAAAAGTTTTTAATCAGGACATTGACATTGGAGGTCGGAAAATATGTTTTTATCTTAGGTCATTTCCTCAATATGCAGATCAATGAAAGAGTTTGAAGGCTATAGTGATGTAGTATGATGCCATTTATATTCTGCAGTGAGTCGATATGACGTGGATAAAATTAATTTCGTTCGATGACACTGTACCTATTTTACGGACATTGCGAGATTCAATGAGGACATTGACCGGACTGTCCGGGGAGTATGTGACATTCGACCAGAATGGACCAAAATGCAGATTCAGCATATTCGAGTTTTTTTAACAGTGAACCTTCCGAATTGACGGTTTTAAGTGATTAGCAACTTTATTGGGACGATTAGTCAAACGGTGAAGGTCAAGATATTCTGGTATTTTGAAATTTTAAAAATTCGAAGTATGACGTCATATTTCTGAGAAACGTCAGAAACGGCCATTTTGGCAGAAAACCGGAAGAAAAACACAACAACATTAGTTGCGATAGCGATAACAACGGAAATTGTGATTGAGAAACAACAACATATTGCAGGAATAGCAGAGACCGTTCCAAGTTGCCACTTTTGTGTCGCTACAGTAGTTGCAAGTCCGTTGCGAACAACGGTGAAGGGTGGAAAACCAGCCTTCCGGAAGGAGAATAAGAGCCTTATTTCTCCGGATTCAGGAATCCGGAGGGGTCTCCGGACTGGAACTTTTATTAACTTATCTAAACTTTTAGCTTCCCTGTCATATCCTGAGTTGAATTCAATTAACATCTGAATTCATTTTGCTAGGATGAGAAGCTAGGAGTTGGGGGGAAATGGTTGATCCATATTCGATGGAGATGATGATTTTTATCTACTGAACAAAAACAATAATAATTTAATAAGTAGTAGTAGCCCTCATTTTAGGAGTGACCTCCTGGTCTGGGCATACTGAGACCCAGCCATGAGCTCACTATTTTTGCATGTAATTAAGTTATTTTGAGTGTTTTGACCGAAGCGGAAAGCAGTAACGTTTTTGTCGACCCGATGTTAGAAAGACCACCGAAAGTACTGGCTTGGTAGAGACGGTTAAAAACATGTAAAGCTCTGTGTAGACGTTAGCCAGTCGTCTTAGGACTTAGTTTTATTTTCCGTCGATATGTATCTTCCGGGCGAATGTTACAATCATTCTTTCAAATATAACTGATCGGGTCCAAAATTTGTAAAAAAAATCAGATTTCATTCGGATAACAATTAAAACAAGCGTTAAAAACTAACTCGATATTAAAAAAAGCCATGACAACTGATCGATTGAAATTTAGTTTAAAAAAAGATTTATCTTTATTTTGAACATTTCTGCAGCTTTTTTATAACAATTTTCCTATAGGTTCTTTTTTGTCGAGGATTTTGATGATGTCTGTAGGAGGCTTTTTGTAGATACGACCAAAATTACAAAATTTTCATCTGTAAATTGTAGTTTGTATCCCTTTCATAGGTTGACTGTACATAATTGAGAGGAAATTAGTAATCTTGACATAAAGAGGTTGATAATGTTGATGAAAATAAGTATTTTTGTCAAATTTTTTATAAAATGTAACAAATTTTATTCAATCAAAATATGATGCAATTTTCCAGATCCACTCGGTCCAACTAGCGAAAAAAGAACTCAATCTTCGGTTAAAAAGTTTTTATTCAAAGCTGTGGAGAAGGTAAAATGAAATTGACCGTACTTGGTAAAACTGCTACTCAAACTTTGGGTTTTCGTCAGTTATTGATGTTAGAAGAGAAAGAAATGAAAACCTTTTTTCAGGAGCTGTAGCAGACACTATGAAGTTTTTAGGCTATTTCTTCTATGCGTACCAGATCGTGGATAGATCGAGGCATACAATTATGAACGATGAAAAATTTCGTAAAGCATTCAATGAGCCATTATTCAAAAAATTGATTAGAGTTGAAAAAAAAACTTGTTTGAGGTGGAGTTGTTGAAGTCAACCATTGAACACAGAGAATCCTTTATCATTGGATTTTTCCTTCTGCAGTTTGCGAAACTGAGAATGTTGGAAACCTACTATAACTTCTTTGGCAAGTTCTGTGATGTAAATAAATTTGAAGAACTGGAAATGGATACATACTCACTTTAGTTGGCACTTGCTGAAGAAAATTTATATGATTGTTTCCAACCAGAAAAGAGAGACGTTTGGGAAAAATGAGGGAAAATGACTGCAGAGATTTTTTCAAGGCAGATGTCAGATCTAAATTCTTCCCTCAATGTGTTGCAGTATCCATAAAAAGCATGATAAGCGGGAGCCGGGATTTTTCAGAGAGGTGAACAGAAATGCTATGTTTATGCAGCAAATTTGTTTGCTGCTATGACAACAAGTCAGATAAATTCAAATTTAGCAGCAAAAGATAAACAAACAGGATCTAGAAGATTCTGAAGTCGGACCCGTGTCAGAAATCAACCTGACATCTACAAATAGAGGATTCAGAATATGGCCGCACATGAGCAAACAAAGAAACAAATTTTTATTTTTATCCAAAAAGGCAAGTTCAAGACAATGGACTTCATACAAGTCCATTGAACTTATAAGAACTGATGCAAGGTAAAAATAAATTAGAAAAAATGATGCAATGTATTATCTTTTTGTTCAATCCAGTTATTTGTGAGTGTTTTATTATAAAGTTGCGGTAAAAATCAAATACGATTCGTTGATTTATAATTTATCTTTGTAATTTAAATTTTTGCTCTGAAAAGAGAATTTTTTTGCATTTCAGTAGGTTTCAGCACAGGTTCAGGTTGATGTTTCAAAAAGAAAGAACATCTAAAAAATAAACAACTATATCACAAACAAAATTGTGACTCAAGTCAGAACTTTGAGTAATAAACACGGATTGATTCTCAGGTAAATGAACAGCAATCTTTTAGGTAATTTTACCAACTGATACACAGAATTCGTTATATCAAATGCTTGAGCACTTAGACATTCTCGAATTTTGTGGTTCATGACTACAACAATATCAACAATACTTGGATACAAACCTGGTTCAATATGCATTGGTTCATTCTTTCTTTTTTCTGAGAACTTTCTTTGCCATCTATGAATGCAAATTTTCCCTCTGTAACCTAATGGTACAAAGACGGGTTTGATATTTCTTTAATAGCAACCTCCCATCATTCTTTCAATTGTAACTGATCGGGTGCAAAATTTGGAAAAAAAAATCAGATTTCATTTGGATAACAATTAAAACAAGCGTTAAAAACTAACTCTATCGTTAAAAAAAGCCATGACAACTGATCGATGGAAAGTTAGTTTAAAAAATGATTTATCTTTATTTTGAACATTTCTGTAGCTGTTTCTTATAACAATTTTCCAAAAGTTCTTCTTGTCGAATCTTTGACGATGTATGTAGGAGGCTTTTTGTAGATATGGCCAAATTTTCAAAAGTTTCATCTGTAACTTGTAGTGTGTATCCCTTTCATAGGTTTACTCTACAGAATTGAGAGGAAATTAGTAATCTTGACATCTCTAGGTGATTTCCCAATAGATCTTTTGACGCGACAATTCATTGTAGACACAAACTGATGTAACATGTCAATAAATTTTGCACCATGATCTTCTATGTAGCGGTAAGCTAAGCGTTTTGATGATTGAATGGCTCTCTCTGCAAATCCAGCTTTTATTTCACTAATTGTTGAGTTAACTTCAATGTTTTCCTCCTTGCGAAATTTTGAAAGTTCCCCCAAATTCTTTTCCTTCAACAACCGAACAATCTTTGACATTCTTTATTTTCACTGTTTGAACTCTGACAAATCGTGAAAAAACATCAACAGCAACCAATAAATATTCGACTACATTGTTTCGTTTTGCTATTTCGTCCACAAAAGCCAAGTCCATACACCAAATTCTATTGATATATTTTGGAAAAGCTTGAAATCATCGTAAACGTCTGATCAGTGGACCAAATTTTATACAGATGATACAGATGATTCGGTATACAGTGTCTTGGTTTGTAAAAATTGTTCTATTTTCGTTTTCGACTAACCGCTTGCTATACTCAAATTTCGCACACAGCCGTACGGATCTCTACCTAGAATACAACCTGTTCAGATTTTCCTTTCACAAAGAATACAAGTTCACCTCTTTTCGCCTTGGCATTCATGTTGATAACAAGTTTAGGTGGAATTTGAGTTGCTTCCAAAATGGTAAAGTAAATATCTGGAAAGTCGGTATTTTTTCCTTTTATGGCACATACATAGTCTACAAAAGATTCTTTCGTGTCTCATTTATCTAATATGATAATTCTGACTGACTTAGTTTAGTTCTAGTATAAAACAAAACTAATTCAATAAGATGCTTATTGTTACTCGTTTTCAACCTCGCGTTTATAGCACTGTAAATAGAATCAAAATCTTTTGGTACAATCTTGTCTTGCTTTTGTTCCAATTTTTTTTTGGATGCGTACTTTGTGATTGTTAAACTGAGTAAGGAATTAGAATAAACTGATCCACACTAAGTGAAGTCGTTTACTGACAAAAAGAGTGATACAAAACATTAATTGTGAGCCTTTTAGCGAGCCTAAAAAAGTTCTTCTTTAATGCAGTGAAGTTCTTCTTGGTGTCAGTTCTAATATTTTTCTCCGATATTTTACTACGTCTACTTTTGGGAGAGAACCTATGTTTCTGTTCCTGCTAGTAAAAATGTTTAGATCAAACTGAACCGTTGTTTTTGCAATATTCTAGCGACTCATCTGTTTTTGGAGTTAAATCAATCAGTAAATGACTATAAGGAATAGATGTTGCATATATGTATTGATTTGTAAAAGATCTCTCGGTGACTTGAACAAAACTATATGTGAATTTTGTAACTCAACATCTCTTCCCGATGTGAAACAACAGCTCTCATGAAACAAATTGTGCTTAATAAATTTTTTTTTCAGTCCCTTGTGTCTTCCAGTAGTAACAATTTTTCAAATTGCTTAGAATTTGAAATTTCTTTACAAGAGTCATCAAATAATAACAGGTAATTCGTTCCATTACTGGGAAGGTTTTCCATCAATTCAAAATTAACTCCTCGAATAAATTTAAAGTTTTTTTTCGCATTTGCCCATAAAGAGGTTGATAATGTCGATGAAAATAAGTATTTTTGTAAAATGTTGTTTAAAATGTAACAAATTTTAATCTATCAAAATATGATGCAATTTTCTAGATCCACTAGCGAAAAAAGAACTCAATCTTCGGTTATAAATGGGTTAATATGGGTATCAGATCAAGGATAGATCGAGGCTTGCAATTGCGAAGCATCTGAACGATGAAAAAACTCAGAAAGCAATCAATGAGCCATTGTTTAAAAGATTGAATACAGTTGCAAAAACTTGTTTAAAGTGGAATTTTTTATAACAACCATTGACTACAGAGAACCCAACATCCTTGAATATTTCCTACTGCAGTATGCGAAACTGTGAATGTTGTAAACCTACTATAACTTCTTTGACAAGATCTGTGATGTAATTAAATTTGAAGAACTGAAGATAGATACATACTCACTTTAGTTGGCACTTGCTGAAGAAAACTTATATGACTGTATCCAACCAGAAAAGAGAGACGTTTGGGAAAAATGAGGGAAAATGACCGCAGAGACTTTTTTAAGGCAGATGCCAGATCGAAATTCTTCCCTCCCTAACGTGTTGCAGTATCCATAAAAAGCATGATGAGCGGGAGCCGGGATTTTTCAAAAGGAATTTAGGTGGACAAAATGCTATGTTTATGCAGCAAATTTGTTCGCTGCTATGACAACAAGTCAGACAAATTCAAATTTAACAGCAAAGGATAAACAAACGGGATCTAGAAGGTTCTGAAGACGGACCCGTGTCAGAAATCAACCTGACATCTACAAATAGAGGGTTCAGAATATGGCCCCACATGAGCAAACAAAGAAACTACTTTTTATTTTTATCAAAAAAGGCAAATTCAAGACGATGGACTTCTTAAAAACCCGTTGAACTTATCAGAACTGATGCAAGGTAAAAAAAATTGAAAAAATGATGCAAAGTATTATCTTTTTGTTCAATCCAGTAATTTGTGAGTGTTTTTTTTTAAAGTTGCGGTAAAAATCAAATACGATGCGGTGATTTATATTTTATCTTTGTAATTTAATTTTTTGCTCTCAAAAGAGACTTTTTTTGAATTTCAGTAGGTTTCAGCACAGTTTCAGGTTGATGTTTTGAAAAAAAGAGCATCTAAAAAATAAACAACAGATCAAACTATAACATATTTTATCGTGTTTTGATTTTTTTTAAATTTTGATGAAGAATCTCAAACTTTACACAAAACTTTTTACTATTGAGTTACCGTGTACCAAAAAAATAATTACAAGAACTTCTTTTCACAATCTACACGTAATTAACTTGCGATATTTAACACTTAGATAACAGGTTCAAAAAATTTTTTGAAAAAACGAGACATTTCCACAAAAAACTCAAAAAAAAGTTCTTACCATTCTCTTACCATCACACAAACCTTAAAACCCTAACAAGTCTTATCCCTATCTTATTGTATTGTAGACTCTATACCTAATCCTAATGATTTGCATGGCTGACCGGATATCTATAAAGTATCATATTACATGGGGTCAGCCATGCTCCCTCCCACCCCACTTTAGCTCCAACATCTACGTTTCAATTTTTTGCTTGTTTTAACCAAATTTTTATCACGATTATTATCCTATAAGTTCGTATATGAAACAAATTTGTAGGAAGTGTCTATTCCAAAGATCAAAAACTATAAAATTTTCTATGCAAACTTGGTGAGTTTGCACCTTTTTCTAGGAAATTTTATTTGTTCTTGTCCTCAATTTGACTTATAACCTTTCAAACTTTTTCTACAGCAGAGCTGTGTAGTACCTTTTTTTGACAAAACAAGTGAAAACAGAACATAAACACAGATTTTTGGTTACTGCTTTATCTGATTTCTTCTAAGACATCTGATTTTTATAGAATTTAATACTAAAAACAATCTAGTGGAGAAATTTTGTCAATTAACCAATCAGTTTTGTCTCCAAAAAAACTCTAAAGGAAGTATGCTTGAAAATTCTCAATAATTTTAAATTTCATTTAACTCACATAATCATAGAAACAAACTTCCAAAAAAAACCTTACAATGTCTCTGCTTGAGAAATTTGATTTTCGATTTTTTCTTGGACTATTGTTCATAACCTGAAATCAAGAACAACTTTTTCAAAATTCACAATTAATTGAAAAGAATTTCAACATTATTTTCCTGCAAACTCAAAATTAACATAATTTTGGTTAGTGCTTGATCTACTATCTCCCACATGGAGTTTTTTTCATTCCAAAATGAATAACAATTTCCCTAAAATTTGACTTTTAGATGGAAAACTCTATCATTTCAGCGAACGTTCTTTAATTGAAAACAAATTTAGCATCAAAAAACGCGTTTTTACTAAGAAAAATTTGAACCATATAAGTGTATTGTTTTGTTACTCCTTACATTTTTGAAAAGACTTCTAGTTCAGAGGTATATAGGTTTTGTTCTAGAAACTCTAGAAAAACGTCGCATTTTTTTGTCAATTGCTAAATGTATTTTTTTTCAATTGCTATTCGAATATATTAATTTCAATA
This sequence comes from Symsagittifera roscoffensis, assembly GCF_963678635.1. Taxonomy (NCBI): domain Eukaryota; kingdom Metazoa; phylum Xenacoelomorpha; order Acoela; family Convolutidae; genus Symsagittifera; species Symsagittifera roscoffensis. Next base: position 138,495 of record NW_026971373.1, on the reverse strand, counting down.
ACCTTCAAAAATCTGCCTACAAACTCAATACTCTATGAATGCATTCAAAGATAACGAGCTAGGAAACTTATAAAAACTTTTCAATTAGTCGATGTTTCATGAAAATCATGTACTTTTTAGTGAAAATGTTTTTGCAAATACTCGTCGAATTATTGATTCATGGAATATGCTTTTACTGTAATTTCAACAAAGAAAGTTACTGTTATCAAGACACCAATGCACTTCTTACTATAATTCAAATATTTTTGGAGCGCTTCCCATTGAAAGTTTTACGATAATTTGAACTCGATTGTTGCTGGTCTTATCATCAGTCAGAACTTTTGAACAAAAGCAACGTTTTACAGGCTCATTTAAAATTAAAATAGTAATTTCTCCTATGCTTGATCTTGTACAATTCCAAAATTACCTTTTCGTGGATTGTTTTTGAAAACTGCTGAACTTGCTTTCTAATACCAAGTAGAAAATTATTTTGACAACAAAAACGCTGCTTCTTAATGTGAATACTCAGTTCCTCGCTGCTATATGTATGAAAATGGCAATTAGAACACTTTAAAACTCGTTGCCTTGACGCATTTTTACCTGTATAGTTTCTACCACACTCATGACATGTAAATCTTTCGTTTCTAATAATCTCAATAAATAAAGAAAGAACTCGAGAATAAATGGGAGGTTTCGAAAGTCCCAAGCAATTTAATAGGAGACTTGAATGGCTCCAATAAAGAATGAAATTAACTAAAACGGCAAATTTCCCTTACAAATTTTTCTTACCAAGAAAAGAAATCAGAAAGTTTTTTTTTCTGTTTGGATGAGACAAAGTATAAAACAACCAATCTGAATGGAACAAGGAAATTTCAGTTCAGAGCCTTACTTATATTGGAAACTTTATACATTTTTCAAAAATCAAAAAAAATCGGTTTTCAGTTATAATGGAAATTTTAACGATTTCTGTATCAATCAGTTTGAATTGAGCACTCCACCTTTTGCAATGTTTGATTATATTAACTAACATAATGAAGAGATTTGAGATAAGATTTTTATCAAATTTTATTAGAAAACCTATATGAAAACAATTTCAATATCAATCATTTTGATTCAAACATATTTATGGTTTTCCTTGTCTTTATTTTTCTTCAGCATTTTCCCTTGGTTTGCTAGTTTTTTCTTAATTACTCAATCTGCAGTTCATGCGATTAAAAACGTTAGTCATAAATCTGCCAGTTTGCTTTTCTATCAAATTTATTCTCCAGTTTTTTACAATCTCCAACTCAACTTCTTTTGATAGAATCATATTTCTAGATAAAATACATTTTTTTCAAAAGTACCGGCAACAACAGATTCTGTTTTAACATTTTCTTTTTGAACTTTTTTTATTTTTTCAAAAAATGGTTTTTTGATTAATTAATTTTTTATTAAAACTTCAAACAAATTAAACTTTTTTCCGCTGCTCAATATCCTGCTCAAAATATCTACAATCACAACCTCAAAATTTGAAAAAACCTTATTAAAAAAATCAATATAATACAGAACATTGTTACAGAAGAGTTTTGTATTTAAAAGTTTATTCCTGATTGCATTAGTGTCCAAATCAGACAAATTTTGAATGAAAATGTAGTAAAACGAAATTTTTTTGTAATTGCTTCAAAAATTTTTGGAAAATCAACTAGTATTTCTTCCATGTACTATGTCAATTCCAATTAAATTGTATGTTTTGTCAAAAATTTCCTTCCTGTTTTCAGCTCAAATGTACACCTCAGTGCGGAAAAATTGTTTGGAAGCAAAATGTTTCAATTACGAAGCATAATAATCACAAAGCATTACTGAACTTTACCTTTACCAACAATTAAAAAGTCTCTGAAAGTTTGGGTGAATTCTTCGAAATCATTCAAGTTATAGTTGACATAGGCAACTTGCTTCGACCCTTCATATTTTTTTGTAGTGAAGAGGCGAATCATAAGGTAGGGTAGTTTGTTCACACTGTACTTTTTGATTATGACACACACCCTCCTCTTGTTGTATGTTGCTACTTCATAAACTCTATAACAGGTGTCAAGCTCCTGATCAAAATTCTTCATTCGTTAGCAGATATGGTTTCAAATACATGTTTAAGTCCAAAGTTATCAGCATCACGAAAAATGTTCCTCATTGCTTACATCCTCTCTCCTTCTTTTTCACCAACATATACTTGATGTGATTTTTCAAACAATTCCCCAATTAATTTTTTCGAATAGTAGGAAGCACGGTTGAGAATAGTGTTTCCCCTTGTAGAATTTTTGGGTTTAAGATCTCCCAAATCTTGATTGATTTTTTGAAATTCTAATATAAATGGGACTATCGTCTTTTCTGGAGCACGTTTTTGACAAGCAAACTGATCAGATGAGGAGTAACGAGGGAACTTATTTTGAGATTAAATGAAAAGGGAAGCAAAGAGTATAGGTTATCACGATTTCCATAAACGGAAGAAGTATTAACTATGGAACGTTTTATATGAAATTTCCCAGTACAAGAAGCTCAGAATTCAATTCCTGAACACGTTCCATAGTTAATACTTCTTCCGTTTATGGAAATCGTGATAACCTATACTCTTTGCTTCCATTTTCATTTAATCTCAAAATAAGTTCCCTTGTTGAAAAAAATTGACTGTTCTATTGATGATCATGGTTCTGTACGTAGTGATTATTTAGAATTTGTGATCTGAAAATCTTCGAATACGAAACTTATCTGAATAATTCTTTCAGTAGTTTGCACTGTTAAAAAATCACAGAACAGAAATTTGTTTCAAAGAAAAACTTCCATTCAAAGTAAAGAAAAATACATTATTCATGCAAATAGGAAATTTTATTAAATCGTGCAAAAATTTTTTTAAAACGAACTTTGAGTTAGTTTTGAGTTCATTGTCACTTTCTGATTCATATGCCACACCTCAATTTCTTCTCAACAGACATAGTTTATCTTGTTGAATCATTTTTTTTTGATGTACCACTAATTACGAATTGTTTCAATTTTTCGCCAATCATGCAGGCAAGTTCTTGGGGGACTGAAACAATTTATTGGATCTATTTAGAAGACGTCAAACTCAACCACTTCTTCAAAAACTCTCATCTGTTGTAAATATTCTCTTGTAAGCAAATGAAAACTGTTTTGTATACCAGATCCGCAATTTCCTCAATAATTTGTTCATTTGAATGATATGAAAAAACTGTATTTTTTCTGAAAGATGTTTTAGACATAGCCAACTCGTTTCTAGTCTCTCTGATTCTTTTACTCTCTAATTCTCTCCATTCCGAAAGGGCTATGATAATTTGCTCACTAGATTGGGGGATATTTATAAATTTTAGAATCTTGATAGATTCGGTATCAATTTCGAAAATAACGCAGTACCTCGCGCGTTCTATTATGATTGGTTGCAAATTTTGACCAGACCCTTGTTTTTTTCTATTTTTTTTTTAAATTTTTGTTGATGAAATGAAACGAACTGTAAGAGATAATCAAATAAACTGAAACAAAAATTTGTCAGCTGCATCTTATTAACAGCTAAAAGTAGGTTTTGCTCGCAATCTTCATTCAAATCTGAAATGATTCAAATGTTTTGGAACATTTACGCTCAATTGATAATTCAATTGATAATTTTGACCAATTGAAAATCTATCAGGTTGATAGATTTTTTGCTTAAGAAAATTTTGCACAACAGGATTTTTTGTTGAAACGAAACTAAATTTGAAAAATTTTCCTAAAAGGAAGAGTTTCCTTGAAAATGACTTCTTTTTTCACACTTTTGATTGAGTTTTTCTTTTCAAATTTCAACAGCGAAATATCTCAAATCAGCGAAACTTCTATTGAATTTCATCACCCTAGAGTTTGTTGTGGAAGTCCGATTGAATGAGTTTTTTTTGGGTTTTTGGGTTTTTTTTTTCAAGTTATTGTGTAATTTACGAGACATAAGCTTCTACAAGTCATCAAGTTCTGAGTGTTGATTTAAATATTTCAGAAGTTATTGACGTTATTTTACCTGGTGGAAACTTTTACTGTTCTACTGAAGGTTTTTGGTTCAATTTTCGATTATTTTATAAACATGTTTCAAAAAAATTTTCAAAAGACCTCATCTAGGCTATACTCAGATGTTGGGCTTAGCTTTCTCGGGGAAGAAAGTTGTTGATTGATGGTTCTGAAAATAGGAGCGTGTCAATGTTTATTTTAAACTTTATCATCTGTCATTTAACTGTTCTTTACATAAAGCACTTATGACATTTTTTAGATTTTTTAACACGTGGGCAAAATTTGAAATTGTTTTTTTTTAACGAATATGAAAAATGAAGTTTCATTTTTTTGGTTTTTCTGTTACGTGAGCAAAAAACTTGGTAGCTCATTTTGAAATGCAATTTATTTTTTGATTATTAAAACATAACTTCATTTTTCTTAAGCATATGCAAAAAACTCAACAAATTAGTGTCAACAAATGAGCTAATTTTTTGCTAAAACACTTGGACATTGATTAATTCTAAGGCTATCACTAACTTAATACTTTGTTTTTCTGATTAATTCGATAAAAGTTACAAAAATTGGATTTCTTAATGCTTAGATCAGGAACAAAAAATCTCAAAAGTCTTAAATATTAACAATGTGAGAAAGAAAATTTGAGTTTTCTTTGAATTGCGATATTAGTTAATGAATTTTTTTAAATACGAAATTTTTAAAAGTTTTTGAACATGTGTGCAGAAAATTCTATAACTTTTCTGTGTAAGATGTAAGTTTTTTTTTTGTTTTTTTTTTTGAAAAATACATGAAAAAATCCAGTTTTTTGTTTCTAATGAAAATCGAAAACAGCTGATTTTTATTGTGAAAAAAAAACTTCAATTTTTATGACTTTCAGTGCTACTCCCTACCTTAATACATTGTTCTTTTGATGTTTTTGATCAACACACACAAAAAAATGAAATTATTGACAAACAAACATTGAACAAAGAAAATCCTAAATTTTAATATTAACAGTGAAAAAAAGTAGCCAACTTTTTTGAAAGCGAGAACGTTATAAGAAACTTCTCTCAGAGACAATTTTTTTTGTTTTTTTTCTAACAAATGTGCAAAAAATTATGTGGAATGTTTTGCAAGATGCAAACTAATTTGTAAATTTTTCATATTAAATTCAAAAACTGTAATGATTTTTTATCAAGTGTGCAATAATGTTGTTTCACATAACTATAAAATTGTACTAGTTTTTTTACCAAGTTTGCAATAAACCAATGTGAACAAAGTGAACCTGTTTGTTCCTATCTCTTTTAAGTAAAACCACTAGATGAGAAAAAATTACAAACACAAGGCAACAAGTAAATTATTTACAAATTAGGGAGCTGCCGAACAGCTAAAGAGTTTTGTAAGATCTCAATGGAGCGCAAATTTCACCGGTGATTGTCTTGGTGGTCCGCTCACTGGAGTCTTTGGCTCAGAGAACCCCTCAGCCTCTTGGATTGTAATTGGGTTTTCCACAGACCCTTCTTCTTTCTACGAAAAAGGAAATCGCCCACAGGTTGAGCCAAGTCAGCTTCCGTTTGATGAAATTTTGATAAAAAGTCGTATCCAATTAGAAAAAACTAACAATCAGAGCGTTTTGTTTTTTGCAATTTTTCGTTTTAAATCACAAAAAATTGAATAACTTTCGTTTGTCGTATCCAAAAAAATTAATTTCAAGTTTTAGGGACTTAAATTTTTCAAATATGCAAAACTAAACACAAAGGAAATTGAAAAAAGAAATGACCACAAGTTGTTTGATCTGAGAATAAAAACAAAATATCGCCGATATAATTAGTACAAGAAAAAAAATTATAACAAGTAGCATTTCCACAATTTTACTCATCAACTCATTTGAGTTTTTTGTACATACTCTAGAAGAAAATGTTGATGTTTGAGAAAATAGACATGTGTTTTGTTTTTATGTAAATTTGAGAGGATAACTGAACCTTGAGGCATTTTTGAAGCGAAACTCCGGAAAACTTATTCCGAACCTGATCATGAAGGATTTTGAATTTTGAAAATCTCTTAAAAAATGAAAAAAAAAGAACCTTGCTGGGGAATTTTGATAAACTCGGGAATTGGGCAGGGATAATGAAAAAAATCGTCGAAATTTTATCTTACGAACTATATAATAACTACAAAATTTCCAACACAAAAAAAATATTTCCTGGTCAAGTGTAATTCAGCCGTTAGATAGTTAAAACTTGGTTTCAAAAGCAAACTATTTCTATGAATAAAATTCTTTAAAGAAACCTTTAGTTCTTCACACAACTCTTTTTTGTATAATGTAAACGTCCAAAAAATTGTGAAAAGGTAAGATATTACATCGATTTCATCAATAAGGAAATCACACAGAATATTTTCTATTTTCTTTTAGATTAAACCGAAGAAATTATTCGTTTTTTAGTTGACAATTTTCAAATTGAAGTTTTTTCATTCAATGTTATGTCTAGATTTCTGAATGGTTGAAAATTTTTCCGGAAGTTTCTAGAATTTTTGATGGAAGTTTTCGTATTGACGTCTTTACCCTAGAAGGAAAACTGCACGGGTGGTGTCGGCACTTATATTTAAAGACTGACGTCAATATTATGAAAAAAAAAATGCGTGGCTGTTGACTTCACTTCTATTTAAGAAATGACCTCATTATCATCAAAGGAAAGTTGCGTAGGTGTTGACGTCATTTTGTGCCATTCCGCCGGATTGACACAGCGCAACCTTCCGGCACAACACGAAAATAGAATTAGAGGCCTTAATGATCTTTTATTAGAGAAAAGGAGGGCCAGAATATTCTGGAAATCTTAATTTTCAAAAATTCGAATCGTGACGTCACATTTCTGAGAAATGCTAAGACGGCCATTTTGAGCCGAAAAATAGAAAAAAAATTAGAACAACAGCTGAAATAGTGAAAAACAATCGAACGGGAACGAAATAAAACCCGAAGCATGTTATCGTGACTATCACGCACGATAAGACACAAAGCGGAAGGAATTAGACAGGAAGGAGGCTTCAGTGGAGAAGAAGTAAAGGGCAGTACCCTTCCGTGCAACGAATTGGGAGTAAAAACGACGTCATTACAGTGAAATCACGAAAGCGGAGGGTCGGCCCCGCAGAGACAATCATATGGTGAAGGACTATAAAGAACTGACTTTTTAGCTACTCTGATGCCATAAACATTTGAATTAACACCGGTATTGATTGATTTTTTAGAATATGAGTGGGTAGAAAGAGGAAAGTGTCAATAAATCTCCAATGGATTTAATATAGAACTCTCACCAAAAACATAGTATATTAGGATTTTCGAGCCGTGTTTTTAATAGCAATCATGTAGTCTGAGGATGCGAGACCCAGCTATGTGGTTGTGTTCGCATGTAAACGAAAGCTGGTTAAAAGTCGTTTGACTGATGGCCTGAAAATAGTAACTTTTTACCTAGCCCTAAACACCAGAAAATCAACTGGCTAGGCGGAGACGGTCAAAAACGAATAGAATTTAGGTAACTGAAGCCGGCCAGTCGTTAATAGGTACTTTTTCTACGCTTCGTCACTGTGTACTGTTTGGACGAATGTTAAAGGCATAAGATCATCATGATCAGCAAACGTTTCAGCGACGAACCCTCCGCTCCTGGTGTATGCCTCCCGGTGAGTTAGAGGTCTAATGTACCTTTGTTGTACTAGAATGAAGGTGCCGACCCTCCGCCTAGTACTATTTAGCTTTTTAACTTAGTTGAGACCAAAAATTCCGGGGGCCGCAGGGTTAGGTGGGAAGTCATGAGCCCGCTTGTCCCAAGGTCCCAGGACCAAAAAAAAATAAAGTGAAAGCGTAAAACCAAACAAAAAAAGTGTATAACCAAGAAAAAGCCAAAAACAAATTTATCTAAAAAGTAAAAAGTACAAAAAACTGTAAAAAATCCAAAAAAGAATAAGAACAATAAAAAACATAAAGTGATAGTTTATATGTTATCTCCGGACGAGGTGCAATCTGACCTTCCTTATTGTTTTTGTTGTTTCAGATTGACTTATATCATTTCCGATAGAAGAATTGAGTGTTTTGGTGGCGGGTTAGGTACCCTCCCTTGAGTGTTATTTGAGTATTTAAGCACGTTAATGGTAATTTTGCCGGTGATCGGAGGGTTGAGAGGCAAGCTGACTGACGTGTTCCAGACTCAACAGGGGTACCAGGGAGAACATCCACAACGACTTTTGGGTATCGTTGACACAATTTCAGTATCGTTTGGGCACTATTTCATTAAAACTTAAGTGGTGGGGTGCACAGTTGGCCCGGTCCGATTGCACCCTCCATCGATTACGAATTTCCGAGTTAAGGGTCTTAATTCGGGTGTTTTGGTGCAAAAGAGGGTATAGTATTATCAAGTAACGGCTACTTATAGATTCTTCTTACTACATTTTCCTTATCTCCTATTTAGACCCGAGAAACACCCCAATTTTGTCGAAAATTACTAATTTTCGACCAAACTGTTGACCCCCAAATTTTTGGATATCCGAGCTTTTCCGAACAGCAAAAAGCTTTTATACTGGGAGTTACTACTTGTTCGATCCCCCTAACTAATGAAACCGCGTGAAAAAAGACTGAGTAGAAGTTAGAGAAAACAAAAAATTTTTCGATCAAAATTTTGATAATTTTCCGAATTTTGTCAATTTGTTTGAGGATCGAGTTTTTGAAGTTTTAGAAGTAGAGTAATAAAAGTTTTTGCGTTAGGAGCGTGCTAGCATAACGTGCTCGCTTGCCGGAGAGATTTTTGAGTAACCTTCCGAATAGCTCCGTTGATAGAGCTAACAATTAAAGATAGGAAAAGGAAGAAATCGGAGAGTACAAATTTGACAAATTTTGGCCAAGTTTTTGTTTGCAAACCAATTTTGATCAGGGTTATTGCATTATTCCAGTGCCGTACAGGGCTACTACGCTCGTTTCAAGTTTCTTAGGCCACTTCCAGTCGGAATTGCGGAAAAAGTTTCTAAGAACTTATATAGGTGTTGAAAAAATGCCGATTTGACAAACGCGTTTTTGGCAATCTCTCAAAGACTAGCCAACCGATTGGAATAATTTTGGTACCATAAGTCAATGTTTTAGATCATTTTTTTGTTGGATCGCAACCATTTTTGGGTTGATAATCTCAGGAAGGCAACTATTTTTAGATTTTGTTGATTCGGAGGGTCCAAATTTGAGGAAACCCTCCGAGCGGCAGAAAATTTTACAAAATCACCTTTTTATCCTACTGGGAAGGTTGACCGAGTCAGCCAACCCAGTTTTAGGTCAGTTCAACCACAATCGGAGGCTTTACATCGGTGAAATAATCCGTTTTCTTGATTTTTGGGGAACCCTCCGAAGCAACCCTCCGGAGTAAGCTAAGTGTCTTAACAACCCTCCGAAGTAACCCTCCGGGGTGACTTAATCCCCTCAACAACCCTTCTTATTGCAAACTTAGGGGTACATTCCGGGGCAATTTGAGCAACTAAAATACCCATTTAGAGTCGGAACAAAAGGTCAACTGCCAACAGGCGTGCAGATTAGGATTATAGGAGCCCATTTGAACCGGAAATTTGCGATCAACTTTGGTTTCTGGATCGGATTCATCAGGAGTACCGGACAAGACTTTTTAACATTGTTATTTTGGTAGTGTGGTTGCCTTGAGCTACTTAATAGGAAAGCTCGGGCAATCCGGGAACATATAAAAGAAGAACTCGGTTGGTGTTTTAGGCAAGACAAGCTCACTTGAGAAGAAAAAAAGTTACCTGCTCTCGTGCACTTGGGGCGGCCTGGGTGTGGGAGAACGTTTTCATAGACTTTAGAAATTATCGATCAGAGGTTGCCTCGAGCTACTTAGTAGGACAGCACGGGCAATCGCAGGATACCTAAAAGTAGACCTCGGTGAGTGTATTAGGCAATTATACACTCACTTGAGAAGACAGTGCCCTGGCCTTCGTTCTTTTGAAGTGTTCCAATCGAGGGAAGTCTTTTTCTTTAAGACTAAATTTTATTCATCTATTCCTGAATCATCACTGCTGTGTTACGAAAAAATTGTTAAAATTTAACAAGACAGTGATTTGATACGAGTGTGGCGGTAAAATTGATTTTGACGAAAGGTCGCTGTCACCTGTAGGATATTATTATCTGATTATCAATTGTGTTTTGTGTACTGACTATATCTTGTGAAAATTTTGTGATACTGCTACATTAGTAAATTGAGTAGAGTCGGTAATACCTAAACACTAAGTGGGTCCGTTGTGTAGTTTGAGCTGAATCACTCGTAGTATCGCTACGAGATCGAAAGTATACTTTTGATACTAGAGGACTCGAGTGAGTAGACTTGAGAAAAATTTATTCGAAATTGAATTTTGAAACTTGTGCCTTGCCGTCAAAATTCTTTTTATCACAAAATATGCAGCGTAGAGACTCGTTAAAATTGACGATGAGATTCCCAGGCTGAGCACACGAAGCACGCGAAAGTTTAAAACAAGGCGTAGCCAATCTTCGTTTAGCAGCGTTCGCGACGTTTTTTTTTTGCTGACGACTGAGCGACTAAAGATCAAGCTGGTCTTTCAGTGAGCGGAATGAAACTGAGAAACGAGAAGAACCTCGATGGCAACCAGGGGCGAAGCTTTGAGGCCAGACTGGCGAGCAAAACGCTTATGGACCCCTTCGAGGAAGGGGAGCAAACGCTGATCCTACCCGACTACCACCATCACGCGGACCTGGAAGAGCCAGGCGAGGACTTTGAACGGGAGGAAGTTGAAAGAACGAAGAAGTCCTCGGAGCGTTCCGAGGTCGATCCGTGAGAAGAAGTGTTGTTCAAGGGAATGTCCAAATCAGAGACTAAGAGTAACAAGTGGAGAAAAAAACAATCACCTCTAGTCAAGCAGAGCAAGAATGCAATGATGTCAAGTATAAGCCCGAGGGAGGAACAAACGAGTTCAAAAGCCAAGAAAAGCTCAAATTCTTTGTATGATGAGCGCATGGCGTCACTACAACGTGAGGGTTTATCTTCCAGTTATGACCATCCGGAGATAGCTCATTTGGATGTGGACTTCACGCCGTGCCCAAGGAATGACAAGGGCAAGAAAGCGTTGTCCAACTCACCGACCGGGCCGATGTCTGATGGGATAACTGTAGGGGTATCCTCGAAGTCCGACATGTTGATGATGTCGATGGGCACGCAGAAGGACGATGCGTCATCATGTACCAGGCTACACTCCAATTGGCCTCATCTTCTCTGGGTCTCACCCCGGTATCAGGGGCGGCTGGCGAGATAAGTGACATGTTCGCTGGCGTAATGACAGGCCTCAAAAAGCTGCGACGGGACATGACTAAAAGAATAGATCAAATCAAAGAGAGGGCTCACCAGGGTCAAGAGAAATTGCGAGATGAGCTAACAAACGTGAAGTCACAGGCGAAAGTCGATCAGGCTCAAGTGATTTGTAACACCGATCAATCCCTAGCGGAGAGCTTGGCTCAAGCAACCAAGGAGTCAGAGGAAAGAGAAATTAGGATGACAAGAGAGATCGAGCGACTGCTGAACGATCGCGACACTACCTATGCTCATACGATGACTAGCCTGGAGAAAAGGTTGGATGCCAAATCTGACCTGATGATGCGGAAGCTTGACGAGATCTTAAACGGGGGTAATAGGGAGGAGCGTCTCGCCCCAAGGGAGCGCTCACGCCAGGCAAATGATGGAGACAGAACACGCACCTATGCCGGGGCCCAGCCAAGTTCGAGAAATAATTACGAATCTAATCACAGGGAGCGACCAAGGGTAGCTTGATCGAGGCCAGGTTGGACAAACCCGGTCCCGCCGGAAGCGGATGCCACCCCGGAGACACGATTGCCCACTGTGCCACAAGTCAGATCAGTGCCAGATCTGACTACATTCTCGCAGGACACAACGATGTATGCCTCGATGTTTGAGCCTCTGAACAGATCCCATGAGATCTCATGAAACATTCGTCAACAAGCTCTCGAAGTCAACCGAGAGGGGAGAGAGGTTAAAGAGGACACTCAAAAAGCCGAGGTCATAAAAGGACGAATCAGATGGCTGCATCGACACTTGAATAGAGGCGATGAAGTTGCTTTTTGAGGAAAATAGCCTCTCAAGGAAACAGGAATGCAGCGCATTGACAAGCAACCTAGAAGTTGTGTAATGGCGAAAAGGACCAATGAACGAGACAGCGCTTGCAAGATAATTGACATCTTGCTGAATCGTTTCGGCTCTGGTGTACAAGGGCATCAAGCTATGGTGAAGTTTGAAAAGAGGCGTCAAAGAGATGACGAATCCAGAGACAAGTTTTTGGACGACCTTGATTTACTCAGAAGGAGGAGCAATCCCGATGAGATAATATCGGAGCGAAATTTGGCGGTCGCCGCGAAGTTTAAGGATGGAGTGAAAAGAGATGAGCTGAAAACTATGCTGGCCACACACTTCACGCTGTCGCTTGACCGGGTGCCCACGCCCGATGATTTGCGCATGAAGTCGCATGAGTATTTGCTCATAAAACCGAGGGCGCAAAACCGTTACAGCAATTATGGCAACTACAGCGGAACAAACACTGGCGCAGAACAGTCACCATGTTTCCGCCTGTTCTACTTACAAGCAGAACATGAAAGCGATAGGCTAATTTCTCGATGACGTTGATGCGACTGACGAGGGCCACGAATAGTATGTGAGAGGACTCATAATGAAGTGTGGACCAAGGTGTTTCTTCTGCAATTCAAGTCGGATTGCACTCAGTTTTGGTATGCAGTGGCAGACGCGAAACATCCCCGCCATGAAGAGACACTTTCGGGCGTAAAAGCCAGCCGAGCACGTCTGATGAACGAAGCTGAGTGTCGTAGAAAAGAAGCGACATCGAGCACGTTTACGACTAAGAAGGTCAAGACCTTGCCAGATGAGGTGATAGCCTCGAGCCTGGAGGCAGATTTGGCCGGCCCATTACAGAATGACCAACAGGAGCTAGCCACGAAGGAAGTTGAGCAATGGGTAAGTTCGGAATTAGAAAGCACAGATTTTCGGGAAAAAAAATGATGTTCTGGGAAAACAACGAAAGAAGAGGACAGACAGAAACCCAGAAAACCGGTTCCAAAGCTGAAGGTTATATCGGGTAAAACCTTTGTCATGACGAAAGAAGGAGCAAAGATAATGTTCATTATTTCAGTCGCAGGACACCAGGTGGTCAAGAACTTGAGTGAACTGTCTCAGATCACGCTGGTACACCTGGGCATTCATGCAGACTACCTGAGGGAGAAGGATCCCAAGTTGGACTCCAGGACAGCGCGAGCGCTGCTCAATGCAGGAGGTCCAAGACGAATGAGAGTAGATGGACATTACATCGAAGTCGATGGCCCATATCCAATTCTGATGAATGTGGACGGCATTAACATCTACACGTAGGCTCATGTGAATGATGCAAGTGACCAAGTAGGCCGGATATACATTGGTCGAGAAGAGCTTAAGGTGCGACGAATCGGTCATAACGCGATCCTTGAGCAGAATGCAGTTCACATAGGTTGCGAAGCCGATCTGGCAGCACATGTGCTAGATGTGCAGGGCAGACAACTTTCAGTTAAAGGACTGTTAGACACGGGAGCAGTGGTCAGCGTCATGCCAGTCCGCACCTGGACTGATATGAGCTTCGACAGGTCGGATCTGACACCGACAAACATCAGACTGGCACCTACCAATCAGGGAGCAATCTATGTGACAGGACGGAACCCGATTATATCACTGCAGCTTAAAGGAAGACATCTTAGGATGAGCTTCCTGGTAGTGGAAAACTTGGACGAATCCGATCAATTCATTCTGAGGAGGGACTTCTTACGCAACTTTGATGTCAGGATCGACCTCAACGACGGGTTGATCAGGATCAAAAGCCCTGGGAGGAAGTATGAAAAGAAACCTCTTAATGAGATTTTAATTAATCAGGCAAAAGTGCCAATTTTCCTGGATCGAAATGTTAGATTGAAGCCAAACCAAGTCGAAGTAGCAACATTTAGGATGAGAAATTTGAATGAACTCAGTAATGACAGACAGGTGTGTCTGTTACCAAATCCAAACAGTAAGAGCTCGGCCTTTTTAGGAAGAAGCTTTTCACTCACTCAGAGCGGATCGTGTGTTAGTGTGTTGTTGAACACAGAAGCAACCACAGTGACAATACAGAGAGGAAAGAAACCTGGCTACGCATTGCCTCTGAACACAGACTTTCAGAGTGTAGAGAACTTGAAAAATTTGATGTAACTAAATGTCCCTTTCACGCGAACCAGGAATGTATACTGGAGAAAAAAACTGAATTGAAAACTGAAGAAATTGTTTTCAATGAAGTCAGAGACACATGATGGGTTGACTAATTGTTCGAATTTTCCGGAAAGACCAACTGAAACAGAGTTGTCAGCAAATAAGCATGTCCTACTCGAGATAGAACATCTGAAGGGTAAAATATCGGATAAGGAACTAGATTGACTCAAGGCAGTGCTAAATGGGAATGCAGACGTTTTTTCGAAGCATAAAGCCGACATAGGTTGCTGAAATTTCGTAGAACACGAGATTGAGATAGAAGATGGCTCGGTGCCTCATAGGAAGGGGCGAGGAAAATGACCCCACACAAGTCAAAAGCATGCAGGAATGAAATTGAGACGTTAATTGAGTACAACATGATCGAGCCGTCGAAGTCCCCGTGCGCTTGTGGCGTGGTCATAGCTAAAAAGAAAGGGTGGCAACTCATATTTTGTTGTGATTTCCGTTACTTCAACGCAGTGACGATAAAAGACGCATACCCGATTCCCCGCATCGATGAGAGCCTCTCCAAGTTGGGGGACGCGAAGTTCTTCACGACGTTGGATTTGGGCTCTGCGTTCTGGCAAGTGCCCCTCAGAAAGCAAGATTGGGAGAAAACGGATTTCGCGTGTGAGCTGGGATTATTTCAGTGGAAGAGGATGCCGTTCGGATTGTGCAACGCGACGCCCACGTTCAGCGACTGATGGCCCAGGCACCCACGAACGTAACCAAGAAATACATGAACCTCATCATGTGTAATATCGATGATGTCGTGATTGCAATGCCAACCCAAGAGTATCACATAGAGAGGTTGGATGAGGTGTTTACTTGCTTGAAACACGCGGGCCTGAAGTGTAAACTCTCAAAATGTGAAATCCTCAGAGACTCCATAAAAAATCTGGGCCGCCTTGTGGATAAGAATGGAGAAGGACCGGATCCCGAAGCGGTCGAAGCGGTATTGATCTGGAAGGCACCGAAAACAGACACGCAACTAATGAGCTTTTTGGGGTTTGTTAACTATTATCGAGAGTTCATCAAAGGATACGCCGATAGCATATACCCCATGCAGCAGTTGATGAGAAACAAGGGTAAAACGTTCACTTGGACCGACGGGGCACAAGTTTCATTTGAAAACATTAAATGCGAAATTTGCGAGGCACCGGTCCTCGGCAGGCCAACAGAGAAGGGGATGTTTGTGTTAGACACGGATGCATCAGTGGTTGCGATATCGGGCATACTTCACCAGGAGCAGCAGTGGAACGGGAGAACAGTTCTCTGTCCGATAGCCCATGGAAGTAAGGTCCTGAGCAATACCGAGATGAAGTATGGTGCGCCAAAAGCGAAGATGTTCGCGGTGATCACTATCGTGGAAAAAACAGAACCTACTTGGTGAGTGCTCCCTTCAAGTTGCGTGTGGATAATCGTGGTCTTGCCTGGCTGAAAACATTTCGATCGATCAAAGTTATATTGGTCGTTGGATCGTGCGCCTGGACGGATAACACATGATTATAGAGCACCGTACCCGTGACAAACACCAGAACGCTGATAGCCTCAGTAAAAAGACAGAATTCTATGAGCGACTAAAAGATAAGCAGGCAAATCAAGCAGAAATTGAAGACTGCCGCTGAAATAAAGGTGTTGGCCGGGGGTGATCCTGTCCCGTTGGATCTGCTAGTGCGATTCAATCTGGTACAGCAAGAGCTTACCAGGCTGGGTATAAACAGCATTGCCCTGCCAAATAGGACAGTGAACGTGGTGCGGACGTCATGGGGAAGCTCCGTCACTTGCTAGAAAGAGACGTGGATAGGCATGATCGTGAGTGGATGGAAACCATGCAGGGGTTGACCGTCACTGAGAGAACAGAAAAGAGGCCAGTGACCATTTTCAGTCGTGATGTTGAACGGGATTGCCGGTCGATAGTGAACCAGCCGGTGAACTAATTGCCGAAGGATGTCTTGTTGAGGACTTCGTTCACAGAACATCGGACATCGACCCATGTTCAGGCACTGAAGAAGTCAAGGTCAAGTCGAAATCCAGCTTCACGAGAAAAGTAAATTTTACGGACGCAAGGGATGAATACGAGCCGAGCTCGCATTGTTCATCCGGGGACGAGACACTGTCCGGGGAGTCAGGCACTTTCGGGCCCGGACAGGATGACTTGTCCGGGGAGACAATGCTGGGACAGCCGAGGGACAGAATGCTGTCCGGGAAGCCGGATTCAAAGCAACCGAGGGACAGAGTTTTGTCCAGGGAGTCGAGAAACATCACAGACAGATTGGATCATAATGATCTGGAATCCATCGGCTCGAGTGATGACTCGAGGTCTGAGTCCTGGGAGAACACATCGGAAACTACTTCCACTTTTGATTTTTCGGAGATTTCGATTCATTCCTTGTTGGTGAAAGGGAAACAGCGCAGTTTGGACCGGGAAATGCATAGGACACGGACAGAGACGGTATACCTCCGATGAGGAGGGCACTGTAGTGGATAATGCCGCAGATGAGCTTGAACTGATAGCAGTGTCGAAACGCCCAACCAGATTACTACCACATGGTACGTCCGTACCAATCTGGAGCCATCTGTCCAGGAAGCAACACCTTTGAAGAAGATATGGTGTGTCAAGTTGATGGATGATTCCTATGCCCCGGAGATAATAAGTGGCAATTGAACGTAGTAAAGACGTATCTGGAAGCCAGATACCGGCTGTCGAATCTCCTAAGGGCTCAAAGAAATGATTGAATGACAAGCAATCTGAGGAGATGGATCAAGAACGGAGCACCCGACGAAGGATGTTTAGAGGAAGACAGCTATAAGATCTTGAAGCAGTTCTATAAGAAGAGAAAAAATTTGTTGTACCTGAACAAAGACGGAATCGTTGCCTGCAAGGAAGAGGACAAAATCCCTTACAAAAATAATTGAATAGTGCGGTTTCGTTCCTTATCAGATGGTTCATCAAGGCGTGGACAGAGTGTACAACAGGATAGAGAAACGATTCGAATGGCCTGGTTCGAAGAAGGCTTGTGAAAAGTGGACCGCTGCATGCTTGTCGTCTCAACAAGCGAAAGACCCCAGGAAACTGAGGTTCCCCTTTCAGTCAATAGAGTCATCGGGGTTCAACGAAGTTGTGCAAATTGATCATCAGAAGACATGCATTACAGCCACAGGCTACAATCAAGTGCTGGTAATGATCAATCATTTCACGAAATATGCAGAGGCAGCCCCCTGCATGACAGGATCAGCGGAAGAAAAGTGCGATCACCTAATAAATGTGCTGATAGCGAGGCACGGCTGCCCCATCACATTCGAATCAGACAATGGCAAAGCTATCGTGGATGATCTCACGAAGGAGTTAATGAAGAAGTCGCACGTGGCACAGGCCCACTCGACCAATTATCACTCACAAACGAATGGCCTTGTTGAAAGGCAAAACCGCACGTTGGTGTCCATGTTAAGAGTTTATTGCTCACGCTACATGGATGACTGGGATAGACACTTGCCACAGGTGATGGGCGCTCACATCAGCATAGAACATTCCAACACGGAAATAAGTCCGCACATGATGCTAACTGGTCACGAAAAAGCTCTTTCGTTAACATTATTCTACCCTGAGTACGAAGAAGGAAAACAGCACCGCAAACCTGCGTGCATGATGTTATTGAAAGGCAGCAGGGTCTCAAGGAAATATGCAGGAGGAACATGCAACAGACGCAAATCAGAAAAAAAGGAGATTTGATAAAATGACTGCAGATGCAAAACCTACTCGGTTGGCTATTATGTCTGGGTGTTCCAGGAAGTAGTTCCACCAAAAGGAACCAAAAAAATACTGAAAAAATGGCGTGTTCCATTCAAAATAACAGAACTTCCCAGAACAAACTAAAAAGACTACCCACAACAAACTAAAATTGTCAAAGGAGTACAGCCTGGTCTTCTTTCCACCATGGAGGCACTGCAGGGCAAGAAAGGAAGGAACAAAAAAAATACAACCCTTATGGCGAGGATTTCGTCATAGACAGAATAGTTTTAAGCGATGTGATGGACTCGCTGGTGGGACTAGATGAGGTAGCGGTGCCACAAGAGATCAACTTAGTCAATGACTTGGATCAGGATTGGATCGACGATCGCTCCGAACCAGAAGTAGAGTTCGAACCAGAGGCGGAGCAGACTCATGAGCAAGAATTAACGAATTTGCGAGTGTTAGAATGGCTCCATGATCTGCCAGCAGATCCTATAGAAACAATCTTGACGATTCAGGATGTCGATAAAGACGGCATCAAATACATCAGCCATGACAATACCGAGTCCAACTGGGTCGCTCCAGATGGTCCTCTACGCTCTCCGGAATCCAACCTCGGTCTGCTCGATTTTGGGCAATCGACGGGGACGTCGATGGATATTTTTGTCCGGGGAGTGGGAGTAGGACTCACCCACACCGAAAATTTGATCATTAAAAAATCAAAATCGGCAAGGGAAACTGGAGACAGAGGGCGAGAACGCTAAAAAACCACCTTTTGGATAAATTTTTGAATCTATTTTTGACCTAGCGAACCATTATTCACACAATGTCGTCATAACGGACAGCGGCTTCATACTCACGGAACGTACATGCGCTATAGCGATAACTGCGGATGTAAGCTTCAAAGCAGCACTAGCGGCTGACTTTAAAAGAGAGTATAAGAATATCGAGTTTTTATGGAAACAGAGCCTTGGTGTGGGAGAGATGATACCGCTTCCCCTTGACCAGGATGTTTGTGTTTCCTGGTTACTAAGGCCACTGATAAGCATCACGTGAATCCAGAGGGCTTGGTGTTGGCCTTGACTCGAATTAGGGATTTTCTGGTTGAAAGAGGAGTGACCTCTCTCTCGTTACCAGTCTATGATCCCAATAGGTGAAAGCTACATCCGAGAGAGTTGTATGCCCTTGTACACGTGATATTTTCGGAATTTGACAAAGTGGTTTACTTACATAAAAAGTACTATCTGAGCATATGCTAGGAGTTGCATTCAGCGATAAATGGTTTTTAATAAGTTCACTT
This sequence comes from Symsagittifera roscoffensis, assembly GCF_963678635.1. NCBI lineage: Eukaryota > Metazoa > Xenacoelomorpha > Acoela > Convolutidae > Symsagittifera > Symsagittifera roscoffensis. The sequence goes on along the minus strand of NW_026971373.1, from coordinate 119,177 downwards.
TATAGGCATTAGGGTTAAGTTTTAAGTATGCTACTAGGGATTATGTTTAGATGTAATAGTGTGACTATGTGATGTTTATTTGTTATGTTATTTTTAGGGTATATTTTATGTGATGTTCATGTCATGAAAACCTGGAACACTCCAGGTACGAAAGTTGACAGCGCTCCGCTCATATGTGTTATCTTGATAAGATCGCAGGTGGACGATTCACCTTGGTGCTAGTTTTTAAGTCAACAACAAAAGAGAATTTCAATTGATCGGTTTTAAAAAGATATGAATGATGTTTTATCCTGGAACTGGGATGGCATGAAATGATGGTTTTAAGTCGTGACTTGCTTTTTAAATCTTATTGATCCAATTTTGTTTATTGACTTTGAAGAATCATAAGAACACGACGACAAGATACAAACGATCGAACGATGAATGACACATGAATGACTTAATGGAGTTTGTCTCAGCGAGTCTAGGAGCGACTCTGGACGAGATATTACCAGCGGCTGATTGACTCTGATTCTGCACAAGATGACCCGGGACTGGCGATGTTTGTGGTCGCGCTCCTCAATGCGTTAGGACGAGAGGGTAGAGGGAACCGCCCCACTGACGAAGTGTTGATGCTGGCCTTCGGAGAGAGGCCGAAACTGACTGATGAGATGGCGGCGAGGAAACATGTCTGGCCACGACTTGGCTGGTCAGCCGGGACTAGGCGAGCAGAGGGATCCCCGGCTAGGTGAGATGCCCCTACCTGTTCAACCAGTGCAGCCGCTCGTCGGAGCAAATAGACTACGTGATGGGCCGGGCCCATCCCACTCAGCAGAGTATACAACGGCTGCTACTCCCTTGAAGAGAATGAAGATGAATGAGATAGAGATCCAGACCTCGGAGACGATTGAGACATTGGAGAAGAATGAAAAAGATTAGAGGGAGCTGTACGCCAAGCTGGAGGAAAACAGGGCAATAGCGCGAGGAAGAGACGAGTGGAAGAAGAAGTTCGAGGATATGCAAATAGCCTTCAATGAAGAAGAGATAAAACACCTTAAAGAGTTATATATGGCGAGAGTGAGCCACGTGTCTCCGGAGGTTTTAGCGACGATTAACTCCTCGGATGGATCCAGGGACACACGTCCCAAGTCAAACACACAGGAGCTGTGCGCTCCGAGAGAGTCCGGGGCTCCTCAGCTGACAACAGAGTCTGCTCCGAACCGGGAGAATGAATACGATACCGGATCCTTCAGACACCGATTTGGCTCCTCAGTTTCAAGAGTCATTCAATCAGGTGGCCAGAGCAGCGATGAATGAGATCAACAGGTCCACTGGCGGGACGTTGGGTAGGGTCGTCCCTTCCCAACTCCTTGATCATTCCTCGAAAAGCTCGGAGCGAATAGCTTGAGCCATAGTACCAACGGGAACTACTCATGGCGGAACGACTCAGAAATCTCGCCTAGTGGACATCAGGAAGAACCTAACGGTATGTAAACTGTTCGTGCAAGTAGCCGCGGAACATCCTCGAGCTTGTCTGAATGGCATGGACTGGAACCCTGCCATAAGCAACCAGGCAATTCCCCTAGGGAGTCGTCATTTGGTCGTTGAAGATAGTTTAGTGAGGGATCTGAACGTGATCTTTGTCAATGGTCAGACCACTTTTCTATCTTTTGGAGGGGCCTCAGTGGCTCAGGCCATCAATATGATGAAGTTCCAGGGCGAGGATCACCTATACACGTTGATGATAATGCTCGGGACCAATGAAGTTTCAAAGATCCCTGTAACCCCAAGGTTTTTATTAGTGAATATAATATCCTAGACTGTTAGTCCTTACGATTTTTGGTTAGCCCAACTTGGGTCTTTGTTTTCAGGGTTGGAGAATAAAGTATATCGATTCCGGAGAATGACTGTTACTTTCTCGTGACTTTTTCAAGTTAAGGCGTTAACTTACTTAATCTTACTTAGGGGTAGTGATTGTGTTCAATGGTTGGAGAATAGTAAATCGATCCACAAGGTTCAGGTATAATAAGAACGCGAGTAGTTCGTTAGGTACTATTTTAAACTTTTTTAAACTTACTAAGATTTAAGATTTAGCCTGGGTCAGGTAAGAGGGGTAGTCAAGTGAAGGATGAATAACCGAAGTTCTTCACGGTTTAGCCTAATTAGAATGGTTAGAGTGATTTGAAAAAATTCTATTAGTCCTGGGTCTTGAAAAGTGTTGGATAGTGAATCGACGTTTGAGGTCGTTAGACACTTTATTAATAGAGTGGCGGAGAACAAAACTGCTCTATTTGATCCAAGGATAGGCCTTGATGATCAGGTATAAATTTTAATGGTATAAAATGAATTAAGTTAGATATTTTAAGAGATCCAAGGAAAACCTTGTTGACCTATATTCAAGGTGTAGAGAAATTCAAGTGAAACATAGATTAATTTTAGGATAATCCTTTTAAAATAATTTTAGGTTTTATTTGATGGAAAAGTTTAGTTTTTGATAATTTTAGTAGTTTTATGATTGCTATGATGTTTAAGTGATGAAGCTGAGATGACACGATGATTTATATATACTAACAATTTATGATCATGTTGACTAATTTTTATTTTATTTTCAATAAATTATTTTTCAGATAGCTTTTTGATTCTTACTGCAGATTTGGAGGAAACTATTTGAGTTGTTTTTATCAATCGTTATTGTACAATAGCAAATTTTGTATAGGGCCTGAAATAATCATTGAATATTTGTCTTCAAGGTTTTATGTTTGCAAATGAAAATCTAAATTCATTGCTAGTAAATTCTAAATATAAAAGTTTGTTCTGGCTTTCGCCGTACGACCATGAAACTTAATGGTAAGTTTCTTCGTAGTCGTAGATCGTCTTGTGTCGGAGATCTTCTTCCAATACTTGGTAGTTTTAGTATTGAGCGGAATAGTGGCTCTGATCTTTTGAGTCGTAGAGGGAACCGCCCCACTGACGAAGTGTTGATGCTGGCCTTCGGAGAGAGGCCGAAACTGACTGATGAGATGGCGGCGAGGAAACATGTCTGGCCACGACTTGGCTGGTCAGCCGGGACTAGGCGAGCAGAGGGATCCCCGGCTAGGTGAGATGCCCCTACCTGTTCAACCAGTGCAGCCGCTCGTCGGAGCAAATAGACTACGTGATGGGCCGGGCCCATCCCACTCAGCAGAGTATACAACGGCTGCTACTCCCTTGAAGAGAATGAAGATGAATGAGATAGAGATCCAGACCTCGGAGACGATTGAGACATTGGAGAAGAATGAAAAAGATTAGAGGGAGCTGTACGCCAAGCTGGAGGAGTACAGGGCAATAGCGCGAGGAAGAGACGAGTGGAAGAAGAAGTTCGAGAATATGGAATGAGATGACCCGCAGTCTGGTGAGAAATAATCCCAGCAAGCTAAGACTCATGGATCTTGAGAACATGCTGCGTATGATTGATCATCTCGCGCTCACCAGAGATGGGATACACTTCAACGCCCAGCAAGGGAGACGCTGGAGAACCAACGTGTTTCAGACACGGATAAGAGAAGTGGAGCAAGAATTGAGGACAACCGACTCACTGGATCGGACCAGTTCGACTGAATGCGGTAGAGTGAGAGACAATGCGCCGGAACCACTCACCAATCGCCTCGTGCCCTTGACAAGGAAAACTGATCCAAAATGAGTTGTTTTCGATGAATTTAAATAATTATAATTGTGTTCTGCGAAATTACTTCTAGTAAATTTTCTTTGTCTGTGTGTTGCTTTTGTCATAGGTCTATATGTTTGATAATCCATACGTGACCATATTGGAGCAACCGATGGTTTAAATGTAGATTGTAAGGTTACTTCGGTAATGTTTGATTTTTCGTTTTTGGTGTTGTAAGGTTTGGTTGTATTGGTGAAATACTTTGTTGTGTAGTTGTTACTATTGTTTCAACTACCTCTTCATTTACGAAATGTGATGGTGTTTGAAAATCTTGTTGTGTAAGATTTCTAGTTTCATTCAAATTTTCTTGTTGTACAAGGGTTGAATTTAAGCTATTATTTTGTCTTCTATCAAGTAAAAATGAATTATAGTTCAAAGGTGTTGCATCTATTGTAAGTGGAAATACCTTTACATAGTCTTGGTGAATAGAAATTGTACTGATTGCTTGATTTGAGATGTTTATTGGTATGTTCAGAAATAATGGATGAGACCATTCAGGATCCCAAATATAGTCTGATTGTTCTGCAATGACAGTGTCGTCATTGGTACTTTGAGGTCTGAAATTTTTTCTTGCTTGTGCAATTAAATCAATATTATGTGCAAAATAATCAATTATGAACCATGCTAAGATTTTTTGTAAATCGTGTTCAATATTTTGTGAAATTTCATTGCTTGTAAAATTTTCACGGATTGTGTTTAAAAATGTTGAAAATGCGGCAATTCATTTCTTACTTTTGTGTGTCTTGATGTTTGTACTGGTGATGTACTGTCAGTTCCTATATGTTCTAGTATAGATACACAACTATATGTTAGTGAAAAAAGATCGTTGGTGATTATTGAGTTTGCTTCCTGTGAACTTTGGTGTTGTATATGTTTAATGTATTCTGTGAATATTTTTGAAAATTCTATGGCGACATCGTCTGTTTGAATAACATGTTTGCTATGATATCTACTTTCTGTGCTGAGTTCTATGGTGTAGATTTCATATGGTTGTGTTAGATTACATATTCCTTTCAAATAATCATCAATAATTTGTCTTTTGATTTTTACTTCTGGGAACTCTGCTTTACATGGGCTAACTCCTTGTTCAAATACATTTGCAATTAAATTAGTACAAAATTGTCTTTTCCTCTATCTTCAATGAGTGAAATTATGATAAAAGGGAAAACAGAGTTTTCGTCTGGACTTTCAACACTTGGACTTTGGCTCATTTTTTCGTTTTATAACTGTCAGTGCGTAATGTTCAATGTGTCTGATTGGTTGGTTCCAATTGTATAAACGTACTGGTTGAGTTTTTGTATATCTTTTTTATTCTTCTTTTTCCTTGTTTTGATGAATGTGATGTGGCTTCTGAATCAAAAAAATATAATTGGTTGTGAACTGGGTAGTTTTTATTTACTGTTTCTTTTAGTTTGCAAAGTGCATCTAAATTCCTGACTTCTGATTCTTCGCTTTGAAAATCTTTTCCGTATAATTTGTCTTTGTTTACTTATAATTTTTTTTGTTTTTTTTTTGTTTTTTTTTTATTCGAATAAATCCAATTGTTTGTTTGTGTGGTGTGATTACGAGATCGTATGTTTCGTTTTTTATTTCGCAATTGTGTAGTACGATTGTTTGTTTATTTCCTAAATTGTTCAGTGACATAAAGTTTAGGATGAAGGGTGCAAGGTTTTTGTTAGTGAATATAATATCCTAGACTGTTAGTCCTTACGATTTTTTGGTTAGCCCAACTTGGGTCTTTGTATTCAGGGTTGGAGAGAAAAGTATATCGATTCCGGAGAATGACTGATACTTTCTCGTGACTTTTCTAAGTTAAGGCGTTAACTTACTTAATCTTACTTAGGGGTAGTGATTGTGTTCAAGGGTTGGAGAATAGTAAATCGATCCACAAGGTTGAGGTATAATAAGAACGCGAGTAGTTCGTTAGGTACTATTTTAAACTTTTTAAAACTTCCTAAGATTCAAGATGTAGCCTGGGTCAGGTAAGAGGAGTAGTCAAGTGAAGGATGAATAACCGAAGTTCTTCACGGTTTAGCCTAATTAGAATGGTTAGCGTGATTTGATTAGATTAGTTTTAGGATAATCCTTTTAAAATAAATTTAGGTTTTATTTGATGGAAAAGTTTAGTTTTTGATAATTTTAGTAGTTTTATGATTGCTATGATGTTTAGGTGATGAAGCTGAGATGACACGATGATTTATATATACTAACAATTTATGATCATGTTGACTAATTTTTATTTTATTTTCAATAAATTATTTTTCAGATAGCCTTTTGATTCTTACTGCAGATTTGGAGGAAACTATTTGAGTTGTTTTTATCAATCGTTATTGTACAATAGCAAATTTTGTATAGGGCCTGAAATAATCATTGAATATTTGTCTTCAAGGTTTTATGTTTGCAAATGAAAATCTAAATTCATTGCTAGTAAATTCTAAAAATAGAAGTTTGTTCTGGCTTTCGCCGTACGACCATGAAACTTAATGGTAAGTTTCTTCGTAGTCGTAGATCGTCTTGTGTCCGAGATCTTTTTCCAATACTTGGTAGTTCTAGTATTGTGCGGAATAGCGGCTCTGATCTTTTGAGACATTTTGAATTAAAATATTATCATGTAATATTTCGGAAATGTTTTTTGTTGTCTACTTCTAATCTATCTTGTTAGTTCTAAACTAATTTTGTTTTTTTAAGGTCTTGTTCGAGACTTATGGTCGCATCAGATGAGTTAGGACCGAGTGTAACTCATAGAGGTACACAGTCTGCTCGTCACGCTATCTTATTTTCGGCCGGATAGATTCGTGCAACTTCTTAGTCCAATACCGATCCTAATCTTACCCTTATATCTACTAGTCTCAGGATGTTTAACTAGTCTCTGCTAGGCTCAAAAGATCTAGAGTATACTGGCTTGTTGCGATTGCTAGAAGGTCTCTTGGAGAGGTAACTAATTTCTAAGTCAAATTCAAATCTCTCTGGTGCTGAAATTACAAGTAATCTCTGCACTTACATTTAAGTGGGTTGTTAGTTAGATGGATCATGATTGGTTAATATTAAATATTTTATAATGATAAAATATCCAATTTATAACCAATAACAAAAATATAGTTTAGATCTGGTTCCATTTGGTCAAGGGCGTGAAACAGAAGTTTTTAGAAAACAAAACTATTTATTTTGAAAAATGTTTTGTTCTGGGATCTGTAGAGTTTTCCATTTTTTCGTTGAGTTTTTGTGGCGACTCATGTCAAGTAGCTGTTAAACTTCGGTGGAGTCTCGCACCAGAGTGTCATGGATAATAATCGATTAATGGAAAAATGTTCTCTGAAATTTTGTCATTATAATCCATTATTGTTGCAAATTTAGACACCGAAAACGACTATACTGTCATTATAATCGATTATTTTTGTAAAAAAACAATCGATCAAAATCCATTATGACAGACTATGATTCATTTAAAATCCATTATAAATTGATTATAACGTATTATAATCTTTACAATTGCTCGCAATCTAAACCAACTCAAATTATTCCCTCCCCCCTCACTTTTTGCGTAACTCACAATCTAAACCTACACAAATTATTCCCCCCACCCTAACTTAGCCCCCATTCGCATTTGCCCCTCACGCCTCACACCCGCATTTAAACAACACCCCTACTTTTACCCTACGCCCAGACCCCATGTTCACTGAAGTTTACCCCCCCCCCCCCCCACCCGTCCAATTACAATTAACACCCCATCCCACACCCGCCTCCACCCACTGCCCTAACCACATGCCCTACCCACTGCCCTACCCACATGGAAGGCTACGATAAAGTGGACATTCCTCGGTAAAGTGGACATTTTAGTTCAGCTTCCTAATTTTCCGTACCGTTCTAATCAAAACCGTACCCTAATTAACATTTTTAGATGCTGGTTATTCTTTTAAGCGTAAAAAATGGTTGGTTTCTTGCTGGTGTACACTGTCCGCTTTTTTTGAGAAATCATGCGGCCTATTACTCCAGTGAGCTCCAACCCTGCCAATTTAGAGACGCTTACTCCGGTATATTATCTGCTTAGGCAATATTGTGCAAAGTTCCCGCCTTTAATAGCTGGCGAAACGTTCGACCATAACTAAAACGGTATATCCATGAGCAGTCGTATGCGAATGCTCTATGGTTACTTTGAGTGAGGGAATGTATCCCAACGAGCGTTTAAATTGTGAGTTGTACCTGATCGTGAATTTAACCCAAAGGGCAAATAACCGCTTGCATAATTGTTTCGTTGAACTAGTCAAATAATAATCTGCACCTTCTGTTTTCTACTTTTTCTGCGGTGCGAGCTTTTAACGCTCAAAAAAAAGTAAAACTCACTTGCACACAATTACAGGACAAAACGCCGTTTGGCTGGAGTACTTGCCTATATAGATATAGATTTTGGATAGTGAGTTAAGGCTGATGTTCATAACTCATAGAGTAATTTCAGATAGGGTACACCGTCTGCTCGTCACGCTATCTTATTTTCGGCCGGATCGATTCGTGCAACTTCTTAGTCTATTACCGATCCTAATCTTACTCTTATATCTCCTAGTCTCAATAGATCTAGAGTTTTCTGGTTTATTACGAGTCGGTCTCTTGGAGAAAGCAACTAAGTTCTAACTTAAGTTCAAATATCCCTGGTGCTGAAAATACAAGTAATTTCAGCACTTACAAATAAGTGGATTGTTAGTTTGATGGAGTATGATCGGTTAGTTTTTAATATTTTATAAGGATAAAAATATGAATAATAACCAAAAATAAAATCTAGTTTGAATCTGGTTCCACCCATCCGGGGTTTACAGACTTTTTGTTATTTGACATTCTTCTGTAATGGAGGATGGATGATGATCGTTGGTATGTCGCGAGCATCATTTCCTTTCCGTTGTGGAAGAAGGATGTTTTAACCGTCTGGTCCAGGAAGCTGGAATCGTCGATATCAGTTTGTCATTCGACGACGACTGTGACCACCAATTGTTGCTGTTATTTCCGGAGATCGGATTGTGATTTCTGGTCGGTTTTTTATCATCATTCGTTCTTGCTTTGTAGAGAACGGTGTTACAATCTCGTTTGGGAATGGCGTGAAAATTGAGTTTAGAGGGGATGCCTTGTAACTCGGATCTGTACGTATACTTGTTGAACATCGAGATGACCATTGGTCTGGTTCAGTGGAGTTCCCTTGCTGCGATGGCAAGTCGTACTTCAAATCCTTTGAGTTGTGACTGCAGGCAGCATATTGGTTGTGTTTAGCCAATCTGTAGTTTGAGTGTGACCGGGTCGTTAAGTTCCTTGATGCTCGTCTTTGGGCTTCGTGTAATATATATACTACATTGTATCCTTTTAAGTAGCTACTCGCCCTTGAATAGCTCTCATCAAAAATTGGGAGTGGGTCACAAATTGTGGATGTAGCACGGTGGATAAGGCAGTCTATAGAGCATGCTCAGGACGTCCATTCTGGTGGGTTAGGCCAGGAGTAGGGTATGGTTTCATGCTAGTGTTTTGTGGGGTCCTTTTTTGTGTTGACATTTTTTGTCTTTTTTATTGCTGGTTTTTTCTTTTTGCTGTTTTAGTTGTGTCGTTTTCTCAAAAATCAAATTGTTTGGTTTGGGATTGTCTTTCGACTTTTGACTTTTTGGTGTTTTATTCGTTCTTTTTTGGACTTATGAATTGTCTCCAAAAGAATAAATTATCCAGTTCTTAAGCTGGTTTAATCCGGTTTGGGTACCGTGGGTTTTCTTTTCTTAGTCATGCTGTTAGATTGTAGTTTGTGGTGTTTAGTAAGCTGCATTGGTTAGTTTGGATTATTATATAACTCCTTTCCAACCCGCTTAAAGGAAAGTTTGAAACTTGTTAATACTGGTTAGAGTTGTTATCAGTGAAAGTTAAAACATAAACTCACTATTTTAAACAACTCGTTGTGGGCGAGCAGTGCAATTATGGATAGAATTGTGGTCAAGTGACTATTATAAAGAAGCGTCTTTAAAAAGGTTAGTACTGCTTTCATTTGTATAGATCTACTGCTGAAATTTGCAATTTTACTACTTTGTCGGGGTTGAGATTATCAATTTAGTTTCATTTTAATTAAATTTACTGCAATGAGGAAAAGAATTTATATGTCAATTTACTGCTGTTAGGTGGTAATTTTACTGCTTTATTCCTTTCGATTTGTTAAAAGAAGTTAATAAATTATTTAAAAAAGTTTTTGTTTTTTGTTTGATTTTTCTTTTTGTAGATGAAGGCTAAGGAAAAAATAACATTTGATGAAGAATGGTTAGTTTTATTTTGATTTTGTTAGTTTAAATTAATCAATTCATTTTACCTAAATATCGGTAAAAAATCCATGGGGGAAAACATTGTGAATGATTTCTGATGTGGTTAGTAATTTGGCTAATATGCGATTGATGTTTTTAGTATGAAGTAGTGGCCAAAGCAATTGAAGTGCTCTGAGGGTTTTTAGTTCTTCAGTGTCAGGGGTAAATTCGTACGGTGTATTTTGAATAAGGTTAAAAATTTATGATTATGTTTAGTATTATGTATAAATTCTAGAATTGGGACTTCGATGGGCTGTAGGAATTCATGTGGGACAATTAGTGAGCGGGTTTCTTCTACATTAAAGGTCTTGGTTGACAGAATATATACATCTGGTTGATGGGATCATAGTTTCGGAGTATGCCTTGGAAGTTAATATTTTTAATACAATCTGTGAAGTTAAGAAAAAAAAATATGTGAAGTGTGTTTGGAGTTAATTAATTGATATCTATGGTGAGGTTGTCGGGATGGTGTATGCAAAGCGTAATGATTTTGTATAAATCTGTAGTAAGTGTATGTATGTGTTTGTTTAGTACGTAACATGATGTCGTGTGAGCAGTTCAAATCATGTTCTTTGGGTGTGAGGAAATTAAAAGTTAGTGATAAAAGGTTAAAATGATTATAATAAGATTCAGAAGCTTGGATATCACAAAGTGCTTCTGAGATGAGGTGATCATATTTTTTATCTAAAGTACTGAGAGTAAAGACATAAGGTGTTCGGATGAAATACTTTTCTGTTAATTGCGGGTTAGCAAACATATCGTCTTTAATAAAGTGATCTTGGTTAGGTCGGATGATGTCATGATCATAATATTCGATAGAATAAACATCTGCTTTAGGTGCGGTGAACATTTTAAATATTTTTGGTATCCTACGTGTGTGAATTGTCTAGGGGTTAGTGCTGTAGTGAGTCGGAAGATGTCATTTTTGCTCTTTTCCATTTCTTGTGGTGTGTTAATTAGTGATAAACAAAGTGGGTTTCAGAAGTGATAAAATGATGTCCAATTGAGGGTGGGAATTGATACATGCTCATCGACGTAGTTTGGTTGTTCGTGATTTGGGTCGGAATAGGCATATGTATATTGGGGAAAGGAGGGTAAACATTTTGAAGGTATTCTTTAGTATTTGTGTGGTTAGGATATTTTTATGTATGATTGTGCTCTTCCGGGTTGAGAGGGAAATGGGTGATTTGGGAATTTCCTTTTGAATGTTCTGTAAGCGCGGTTCGTACTGGATGAAGATTGGTTGGATGTGGAAGATTAGGCTAGAGAAGGGGTGTAATTTGAAGAGGGTGTGGGAGTTGGTGGATTTGATGATGTTATGGATGATGATAGTTGATGAATGGTTAGGGTTTGAGTGTGCTGTATTTGTTGTTGAAGTGTTATTAGATTGTTTAGTTCATATGATATTTGTGAGTCATCTGGGGAACTATTGTTGGAGCGTTCACTGGTGAAAGGTGAGTACGTGGGTGTCACGTTTGAAATATGAGAGGGAGTCGAGGGAAAGTCATCTCTGGTTTGGGAGTGGATGGGTTGAAAAGGGGTTTGGGAAAATGTATACGGGCAGGGTTCAGAGTTTTAGAATTCATTTGGGGTTTCTAGGTCTGAATTTGTGAATTGGGAAATTGTGTGGTAAACTGTGATATTCTAATTAGTATCAGAATTCATGTCGGATGAGGTGTTAACATGGGGTGTTTCAAGTGAGGGAAAAGCAAAAAGTGGGATGATGGGGATATTGTTTTCGAAAATTCGTGGTGTTGGGTTGTTTGATTATTTGTTCATACGTATCGTCCTTTTGTGATTGTTGTGTCACTATATGGTGAATTGGGCTTTGTAAAAATTAGGTCTTGAAGGTCTGATATCTGTGAGTGCTATGTCTCAAAAATTTCGTGGTACTAATGATAATGGATGGTTATGATGTAGGTTCGGTAATTGTGGTGCTGTGGTTGTTGTAATTGTGTTGTTTTGCGCATCGTCGTATGTATTTGGTGTAGTTGATATTTTTGTAAATTATTCGTTCATTTGTGCATCTAAAAGTATTTTGTTTTTTGATGTAGAGAAAATTGCAAAATATCTTGCAAAAAGTATGCGTGCTACGCTTGCCTGTCTGTTTACTTTTGTATGTATAGCACATGTGTTATAGATTCCTTTTAACAGTGAGAAAAGAAATCCAATAAAACTAAACATTGCATATAATATAGTCAATCTTTCAAAGATGTAATAGTGCCATCCTAGAAAAGCAAGACGTTCGTTTTCCAAGTTTACAAAGCTAAAAAAATTGATTGGTGAAATATCTTGTGGTCTATGTTTTTCGCCATTTAAATAAATGTAATCTCTAAGGTCTTTAAAATATCCGCTGTAAACTTGTGCATAAATTTCTGAAAATCCTGCTGCTTCTGCAAGGTTGCGTAAATTCTGATCTATTGATTGTCGTTGTATTGTGTCCATTTTTCTTATTAATTCTTGAAGTTGTTGTGTACGAATGTGTTGTTGTATGTCAGATATAAAGTATATGCCGGTCGATTGTAAATCGATATTTTAGTTGCGTGCAATAGCTCTAATGCTTTCAGGGGAAAACTTTTTAAATGATTGCAGTAGTGTAGGATATGGTGCAAGTAGATAATATTTATCTTCGTCGGGATTTAGTTGTACTACATTGTGGCTATTTTCTAATCCACATGGAACTGCTGTGTCCCAAAAATTCTTCGTGAGAGTGTACCGACAAAAAGTACTTTATTTTTGTAGAATAGTGTGATTCTTTTGCAGCATCGCTTGTCTTCAAAGCATATAAAGGTGATACTTTTTTTGGTACAAGTGTAATACCATAAAATTATTCTTTCATAGTCAAGGAAAATTGATCTGTTTCGGATAATAAATATCCTGCATAGGGTATTTTAGAACTGCTAATGCGTGTGATTGTAGAATTTGTGTTCTTTCGAGTTCGCATTATTGATATAGTGTTTCTAAATCTGATAAGGACATTTCTTGAAAAGTTCTGCTTATTGTGTAATCTAATTTCATATCTAGGTGTATTTCATAATAAATTGCACCAAAATAGGTGTTGTTCCTTAGTGATAGTTCTTGTAAGCGTGTACTATCTTTATCTTGCGGTTTTATTTTTCCACCGATGTTTCTTGTGTTTTTAAGGAGGTTTACTGGTTTATAAGAATTTTCGTCATTGGTTGTATGATGTGTTGCATGTGGGTTTTTCATGACGTTATAGTTATAGATACGCTTGAAGGTTATTATTTGTCGGCTAATAAAGTCGTGTTTTCAAAATGAGGTGAGAATTCGGAAAGATTTCTATTGGCTGAATTTGAACTATATTTGTTCAAGTGGTTTTTCAACATGAAATTCAGAAAATGTACTGTGTTCAAAATGATTTAAAGAGATAAAAATGTTAATTAAATTTAAAGCGGTTTCTGGAAATCGATTTTCTTTTGTATTTTGGATTGTGGAATGAATGTTTATAATCCTTTCGCGGTTGATTTCGAAGTCGTTATGATTGTCCAAGTTCAGATTTTTCTTTATGATCTTGCGATAGAATTTGTTCTATTAATTTTCTATTTTTTTCTTTCTGAGTGTTTGTCGTTTTGTTCTTAGGTATCCTTTTGTTTTTTTGTGTGGTGTGATTACAAGATCGTATCTTTCGTCGTTAACTATACAGTTGTGTAGTATAATTGTTTGTTTATTTCCTAAATTGTCTCTTGACATAAGGTTTAGGATGACGGATACAAGATTGGGATTAGTGGTTTCGAACGTCCTAAACAGTTAGTTCTTACGATTTTTGTGGTTAGCTTAACTTGGGTCATGTTTTGTAGGGTTGGAGAGAAGAGTATATATCGATTCGTGAGAATGATTTTTTCTTTCTCGTGGCTAATCTAAGTTAAGGTGTTAACTTACTTAATCTTAGGGGTAATGATTTGTGATCAAGGGTTGGAGAATAGAAAATCAATCCACAAGGTTCAGGTATAACTAGAACGCAAGTAGTTCGTTAGGTACTATTTAAGTGTTATCCTGTGTCAAATAAGAGGGGGGAACCAAGTGAAGGATGAATAACCGAAGTTCTTCAGTCTATCTTAATTAGAATGGTTATTTTTTTTGAAAAATTTCTGTTAGTCCTGGTTCTTAAGTAAGGGTTGGATAGTGAAACGACGTTTGAGGTCGTTAGACACTTTGTAATTTGTGACGGGGAGAACAAAATTGTTCTATTTGATCCAAGGATAAGCCTTGATGATCAGGATTAAAATGGATTTAATTTAAATTTAATTTAAGTGAACTTTAATTAAAGATCCAAGGGAAGCCTTGATGATCTGCTGCATAAAATAAGTTCAATTTAAGTGAAAACAAGGATGAGCCTTGATAATTTAATTGAAATTTCATTAGAGAAAAAATTTCAGTTTCAGTTTTTGATGATGTTAGTAGTTTTATGATTTGCTGTTATGTCTTAGGTAATGTAGCTGGGATGAAGAAACGATTTAAATTTACTAACAATTTGCTTTTTGTACTAACTAATTTTTGCATTTTTATTTTCTATAAAAAGTTTTCCATGATGTTTTTTAAATTTACTGCAGATTTTTTAAGAGAACTGCTAGAGATGTTTTCATCAGTCGTTATTGTACAATTATTAAGTTTAGCGCCTGTAATGATATATGAAGAGTTTTCTTCAAAGATGCTATGTCAGTAAATGAAAATTTAAATTTACTGCTAGTAAAAATCTAAATATGAAAGTTTGAGTTGGTTTTTGCCGTACGATCTTGAAACTTATTGGTAAGTTTCGTTTTAGTCGTATGTCGTCTCTTGTCCGAGGTTTTCTTCCAATACCGGGTAGTTCTCATAATATACGGATTATTGGCTCTGATCTATTGAGTTGTAGAGACATTTCAATTAAATTGTTGTCATGTAACATTTTTTTAAAAATTTGTTGTCTAATTCTAATCTAATGTTTTGGTTAGTTCTTTAAGTTGTTTAAGGTCTTGTTCGAGATTTTTGGTCGCACCAGATGAGTTAAGGCTGATGTTCATAACTCATAGAGTAATTTCAGATAGGGTACACCGTCTGCTCGTCACGCTATCTTTTTTTTCGGCCGGATAGATTCGTGCAACTTCTTAGTCTAATACCGATCTTAATCTTACTTTTATATCTCCTAGTCTCAATAGATCTTGGGTATTCTGGTTTGTTACGAGTTGGTCTCTTAGAGAAACCAACTAATTTTCAAGTTAAATTTAAATCTCTCTGGTGCTGAATATACAAGTAATTTCAGCATTAACAAATGAGTGGGTCGTTAATTGGATGGAGTATGATTATTTAGTCTTTAATATTTTATAGGGATAAAATATATGAATCATAACCAATAATGAAATTTAGTTTAAGTCTGGTTCCAATCGGACACTTCATGCACCTGTCTATGATGTTTTATATTTTGTGTACACCATTTATCTATGCTATTTTACGAAAACTAACAGCTAGATTAAGAAGTTGGTGCCGTTGTTTTTCTTGGGTGGTTTGCGGTCAAAAAACTCTTCCTTTTTTCAAAACTTTTTCCCGTTATAATGACTTTTACTATCTAGATTTCTTTAACAAAACTAGTTGGTTGAATAAAATATCGTATAAGTGAGAGCCCGGTTAAGTTCATTCAATTATCTAACAAAAAAGATGCAAGAACGGAGAAAATGAAGTATATGAAAAGACAATGAACTATGCAAACATTCAATAATTTTTTTCACCAAACTTTTACGAAACTTTTCCGCAAAATTTTCGAACCAATAAATTACCTGGGTGTATATTTCACATTTGAAGTTATCGAAGTCTAGTGTGATTGCCATGGAATCAGGTGCCAGAGAAACAAGTTTTTGCCATTTTCAGCTTCAACGTGACGGTGTCAAAACGTGGTTTGTCAATACACGAATTTTTTAAAGCCGTTATAGCATGAGAGTCACTACCAAAAGAACCCGCAAGCCTTGAAAAAAAATAAAACGTATATATAGCCAGATATTTTGATATCCATTACACGCAATTGACTTCTAACAAAGATTTCAGATCGTAAAATGATATGTCTTTTTTTATCAGACAGTGATTGTTTGATCAGCTTCAGAAGCACTAACCTACATCTCACCTCATCTCAACTTCATAATAAAATAAAATTTTTCAGGCAAATACTTTCACGAAATAAAGAATGTCAAGATTCTGGAATAAGTTGCAGTTTGAGAATTGATCTAAAAATAATGCAAGGAAGCATCTCAAAAATATTCGTTTTTAGTTACTTTTCTTACTGCTGGCCAATTCACTGGATGTTTTTTCAGTCAAGATGCTCAATTGTCTCCTAAGTCTACTTGAGTCTTAATACGTACTGAATCTAGGTTTTTGATTTTGGAACTTGGAAAAGCAATTGATCTCTAGCTAGAATTTTTAACGAGTTTTGAGCAACTGCATATTCGAATGTGCAGTTATCGATTATCTTGACCCTATCTTTTTAGGGTACTAAATAAACTACTAAACTTATTTGGTACGGGAAATGATCTGTTTGGAGACGTGTTTTCATTGATATATCGTGAATGTCTTCAAAGGATTTTGTTACGAGCATTTGAAAATTGGGGAGGAACTGTGTATTCGGGTGTGTGTTTTTTTGTTTTCCACGCAAAATCAGGGATTATCAGAAATTTTCCACGCAGAGTGTTTATCCGAATGAGTCGAGTGATATATCATTTCAAAGTCCTTTAAACCGTGATTCGAAACACATTAAAAAATTTGGGAACGTTTTTTTTTCACAGTGTCGAGGAAAGTCGGTTTGAAATTTTTGATTTTTGGTCAAAATTCGAAAAAAAACATGGTGTGCACGCGTAGACTTGCAATTGCTTATGTAAATTTAATTCAAGCCGTGTAAACTTATTTGTACGTTGTACTCAAGTCAAAATAGTTTTTTTAGCGGCATTTTGTAAACAAACGTTGAAAATTTCTAATTGACATGTTTTCATACAATTTCTTCAGTTTTCAATTTCTTCAGTTAAAAAGTTTGTGTCAACAAATTTCACGAAGACTTTTTGAAGAGTATGCTGGATGTGTTCATGTTTCTACCTGGTTTTCTCCTATTTCAAAAGCGGAAGTCGAGCTTCCAAAACTCTCGATTCCCTTTGAGTTGTTTTTCCTATCGAGCCATTCTGTGCCGAATAACAAGTATTGCATTTTTGACGTAAAATTTAACGATACAAAAGTTGGTGATTAAGACTTTAAGTCTTTATCAAAATAACAAAACAACTTCCCCATTATAGGAAGTGATGCGTCTGAATGGTAAGCCCTGTCTGTACAAACCAGTGTTTTCCCGCGAGTACCATGAGGAGACAGCCCGGGTCGAGATCCCGCTCAAGATATGGGCGGTTTGAGCGGTTTTCCGGCAAGATTTGAGCGGTTAGGGCGTTATTTTTGGAAAAACCACTTAAACCGCTCAAATCTTGCCTAAAAAAACCGCTCAAAAACCGCTCATTTCTTGCGGTGATTTTTGAACGGTTTTTCAAGCAAGATTTGAGCGGTTTTTAGGCGGTTTTTGAGCGGTTTTTAGGCGGTTTTTGAGCGGTTTTTAGGCGGTTTTCGAGCGGTCTTATAAAGAAAAACAATTGAAACCAACAAAAAGGCCCGGAAAGATAAAGTGACGCTAATATGCAGTTGAAATACTACCCGGGTTGACCTCTATATGCTTATCTTACATTTCCCCACACCGGTAATTCTTACCTTACAATTTCCTTCATCAAATGTATGGAAAAATGCTAAGCACACAATTTTCATACAGTTTCAAAAAACCATTGAAAAAAGATTCAATATAGTTTCTCCGGCTATTGGAACCAAATAAAAGGTCTGGTAAGGAAAAATAACTACAATTTTTTTTTTGGAAAAAAATGGCTATCCTAGAATTTCCATATATGAAAATTGTATAATAACCAATTTTTCATGAAAGGCAAGATTTTCAGAAACTTGTTAAAACTTGTTTATAAACAAGTTTTTTTTATTTAAGAGTACTTTTACTCAATTTAAAGCACATTGCTCATCAAAAACGAAAATTTAGTGTGAAGCTAATAATTTGGTTATCATACAATTTCAATGTATGAAAATTGTATGATAACCATTTTTTATAGAAGGCAAGATGTTCAGAAGCTTGTTAAAACTTGTTTTTTATCAAATTTAAAGTAATTAAGAGTGCTTTTGCTCAATTTAAAGCACCTTTCTAATCAAAAACGAGGTAGTTTAAGCACCTTTCTAATCACAAATTGGTAATTTACGACGAGTCAAACTGAGATCTCGAAGGTTGGAGCCACACAGTTCCTCCTTTGCTAAAATGAATCGGGGTCGGGTTAGAGTTAGGGTTAGGGTTAGGGTTTCTTAAGAAGTATAACTTCACAATCTTTGAAAAAGAGATTTTTGAAAAAGTTAAAAAAACCAAATTTTTAGCCACAACATTTCTCTTCGGATCAAACCTGAATAACTGACGCAATATCCGGGAAAACAAAAGAAGTTTGCCCATCATTTATCAAGTGATACTCATGATTTATCTCATTTTTTTTGAAAATTTAGGTCGAAAAATTGGTTTTAAAAGTTTTAGAATAAAAAGTTTTTTCTAAGCTTTTTTTTCACTTTGAAATGAGATAGTCTCATTATTATTTGTTCAAGGTTTTTAAACGTTCTCATTTTTTTCACTAATATGGAGTTTCCTGAAACTCATTCAAAGCCAAAGAAAAATCAAAAAAGCTAAATTTTTTCAAAGATGCCATGTCAGTAAATGAAACTTTAAATTTACTGCTAGTAAAAATCTAAATATAAAAGTTTGAGTTGGTTTTTGCCGTACGATCTTGAAACTTATTGGTAAGTTTCGTTTTAGTCGTATGTCGTCTCTTGTCCGAGGTTTTCTTCCAATACCGGGTAGTTCTCATAATATACGGATTATTGGCTCTGATCTATTGAGTTGTAGAGACATTTCAATTAATTTGTTGTCATGTAACATTTTTTATAAATGTTGTTGTCTAATTCTAATCTAATGTTTTGGTTAGTTCTTTAAGTTGTTTAAGGTCTTGTTCGAGATTTTTGGTCGCACCAGATGAGTTAAGGCTGATGTTCATAACTCACAGAGTAATTTCAGATAGGGTACACCGTCTGCTCGTCACGCTATCTTTTTTTCGGCCGGATAGATTCGTGCAACTTCTTAGTCTAATACCGATCTTAATCTTACTCTTATATCTCCTAGTCTCAATAGATCTTGGGTATTCTGGTTTGTTACGAGTTGGTAGAGAAACCAACTAATTTTCAAGTTAAATTTAAATCTCTCTGGTGCTGAATATACAAGTAATTTCAGCATTAACAAATGAGTGGGTCGTTAATTGGATGGAGTATGATTATTTAGTCTTCAATATTTTATAGGGATAAAATATATGAATCATAACCAATAATGAAATTTAGTTTAAGTCTGGTTCCAATCGGACACTTCATGCACCTGTCTATGATGTTTTATATTTTGTGTACACCATTTATCTATGCTATTTTACGAAAACTAACAGCTAGATTAAGAAGTTGGTGCCGTTGTTTTTCTTGGGTGGTTTGCGGTCAAAAAACTCTTCCTTTTTTCAAACTTTTTCCCGTTATAATGATTTTTACTATCTAGATTTCTTAAACAAATCTAGATTTCTTAAAAGTTGGTTGAATAAAATATCGTATAAGTGAGAGCCCGGTTAAGTTCATTCAATTATCTAACAAAAAAGATGCAAGAACGGAGAAAATGAAGTATATGAAAAGACAATGAACTATGCAAACATTCAATAATTTTTTTCACCAAACTTTTACGAAACTTTTCCGCAAAATTTTCGAACCAATAAATTACCTGGGTGTATATTTCACATTTGAAGTTATCGAAGTCTAGTGTGATTGCCATGGAATCAGGTGCCAGAGAAACAAGGTTTTGCCATTTTCAGCTTCAACCTGACGGTGTCAAAACGTGGTTTGTCAATACACGAATTTTTAAAAGCCGTTATAGCATGAGAGTCACTACCAAAAGAACCCGCAAGCCTTGAAAGAAAATAAAACGTATATATAGCCAGGTATTTTGATATCCATTACACGCAATTGCCTTCTAACAAAGTTTTCAGATCGTAAAATGATATGTCTTTTTTTATCAGACAGTGATTGTTTGATCAGCTTCAGAAGCACTAACCTACAACTCACCTCATCTCAACTTCATAACAAAATAAAATTTTTCAGGCAAATACTTTCACTAAATAAAGAATGTCAAGATTCTGGAATAAGTTGCAGTTTGAGAATTGATCTAAAAATAATGCAAGGAAGCATCTCAAAAATATTCGTTTTTAGTTACTTTTCTTACTGCTGGCCAATTCACTGGATGTTTTTTCAGTCAAGATGCTCAATTGTCTCCTAAGTCTACTTGAGTCTTAATACGTACTGATTCTAGGTTTTTGATTTTGGAACTTGGAAAAGCAATTGATCTCTAGCTAGAATTTTTAACGAGTTTTGAGCAACTGCATATTCGAATGTGCAGTTATCGATTATCTTGACCCTATCTCTTTCCTATTGATAGTCAGCTGTTGCGACCTGACCGATTGTAAAACTTGTTATCATAATTGGAAGTACTAAATAAACTACTAAACTTATTTGGTACGGGAAATGATCTGTTTGGAGACGTGTTTTCATTGATATATCGTGAATGTCTTCAAAGGATTTTGTTACGAGCATTTGAAAATTGGGGAGGAACTGTGTATTCGGGTGTGTGTTTTTTTGTTTTCCACGCAAAATCAGGGATTATCAGAAATTTTCCACGCAGAGTGTTTATCCGAATGAGTCGAGTGATATATCATTTCAAAGTCCTTTAAACCGTGATTCGAAACACATTTAAAAATTTTGGAACGTTTTTTTTTTCACAGTGTCGAGGAAAGTCGGTTTGAAATTTCTCATTTTTGGTCAAAATTCGAAAAAAAACATGGTGTGCATGCGTAGACTTGCAATTGCTTATGTAAGTTTAATTCAAGCCGTGTAAACTTATTTGTACGTTGTACTCAAGTCAAAATAGTTTTTTTAGCGGCATTTTGTAAACAAACGTTGAAAATTTCTATTTGACATGTTTTCATACAATTTCTTCAGTTTTCAATTTCTTCAGTTAAAAAGTTTGTGTCAACAAATTTCACGAAGA
Organism: Symsagittifera roscoffensis; assembly: GCF_963678635.1. Lineage (NCBI taxonomy): Eukaryota > Metazoa > Xenacoelomorpha > Acoela > Convolutidae > Symsagittifera > Symsagittifera roscoffensis. Next base: position 98,005 of record NW_026971373.1, on the reverse strand, counting down.
CTTTTTGAAGAGTATGCTGGATGTGTTCATGTTTCTACCTGGTTTTCTCCTATTTCAAAAGCGGAAGTCGAGCTTCCAAAACTCTCGATTCCCTTTGAGTTGTTTTTCCTATCGAGCCATTCTGTGCCGAATAACAAGTATTGCATTTTTGACGTAAAATTTAACGATACAAAAGTTGGTGATTAAGACTTTAAGTCTTTATCAAAATAACAAAACAACTTCCCCATTTTAGGAAGTGATGCGTCTGAATGGTAAGCCCTGTCTGTACAAACCAGTGTTTTCCCGCGAGTACCATGAGGAGACAGCTCGGGTCGAGATCCCGCTCAAAAACCGCTCAAGATATGGGCAGTTTGAGCGGTTTTCCGGCAAGATTTGAGCGGTTAGGGCGTTATTTTTGGAAAAACCACTTAAACCGCTCAAATCTTGCCTAAAAAACCGCTCAAAAACCGCTCATTTCTTGCGGTGATTTTTGAACGGTTTTTCAAGCAAGATTTGAGCGGATTTTAGGCGGTTTTTGAGCGGTTTTTAGGCAGTTTTTGAGCGGTTTTTAGGCGGTTTTTGAGCGGTCTTATAAAGAAAAACAATTAAAACCAACAAAAAGGCCCGGAAAGATAAAGTGACGCTAATATGCAGTTGAAATACTACCCGGGTTGACCTCTATATGCTTATCTTACATTTCCCCACACCGGTAATTCTTACCTTACAATTTCCTACATCAAATGTATGGAAAAATGCTAAGCACACAATTTTCATACAGTTTCAAAAAACCATTGAAAAAAGATTCAAAATAGTTTCTCCGGCTATTGGAACCAAATAAAAGGTCTGGTAAGGAAAAATAACTACATTTTTTTTTTGGAAAAAAATGGCTATCCTAGAATTTCCATATATGAAAATTGTATAATAACCAATTTTTCATGAAAGGCAAGATTTTCAGAAACTTGTTAAAACTTGTTTATAAACAAGTTTTTTTTATTTAAGAGTACTTTTACTCAACTTAAAGCACATTGCTCATCAAAAACGAAAATTTAGTTTGAAGCTAATAATTTGGTTATCATACAATTTCAATGTATGAAAATTGTATGATAACCATTTTTTATAGAAGGCAAGATGTTCAGAAGCTTGTTAAAACTTGTTTTTTATCAAATTTAAAGTAATTAAGAGTGCTTTTGCTCAATTTAAAGCACCTTTCTAATCAAAAACGAGGTAGTTTAAGCACCTTTCTAATCACAAATTGGTAGTTTACGACGAGTCAAACTGAGATCTCGAAGGTTGGAGCCACACAGTTCCTCCTTTGCTAAAATGAATCGGGGTCGGGTTAGAGTTAGGGTTAGGGTTAGGGTTTCTTAAGAAGTATAACTTCACAATCTTTGGAAAAGAGATTTTTGAAAAAGTTAAAAAAACCAAATTTCTAGCCACAACATTTCTCTTCGGATCAAACCTGAATAACTGACGCAATATCCGGGAAAACAAAAGAAGTTTGCCCATCCATTTATCAAGTGATACTCATGATTTATCTCATTTTTCTGAAAATTTAGGTCGAAAAATTGGTTTTAAAAGTTTTAGAATAAAAAGTTTTTTCTAAGCTTTTTTTTCACTTTGAAATGAGATAATCTCATTATTATTTGTTCAAGGTTTTTAAACGTTCTCATTTTTTTCACTATTATGGAGTTTCCTGAAACTCATTCAAAGCCAAAGAAATATCAAAAAAGCTAAATTCTTTCAAAGATGCCATGTCAGTAAATGAAAATTTAAATTTACTGCTAGTATAAATCTAAATATAAAAGTTTGAGTTGGTTTTTGCCGTACGATCTTGAAACTTATTGGTAAGTTTCGTTTTAGTCGTATGTCGTCTCTTGTCCGAGGTTTTCTTCCAATACCGGGTAGTTCTCATAATATACGGATTATTGGCTCTGATCTATTGAGTTGTAGAGACATTTCAATTAAATTGTTGTCATGTAACATTTTTTTTTAAATGTTGTTGTCTAATTCTAATCTAATGTTTTGGTTAGTTCTTTAAGTTGTTTAAGGTCTTGTTCGAGATTTTTGGTCACACCAGCTGAGTTAAGGCTGATGTTCATAACTCACAGAGTAATTTCAGATAGGGTACACCGTCTGCTCGTCACGCTATCTTTTTTTCGGCCGGATAGATTCGTGCAACTTCTTAGTCTAATACCGATCTTAATCTTACTCTTATATCTCCTAGTCTCAATAGATCTTGGGTATTCTGGTTTGTTACGAGTTGGTAGAGAAACCAACTAATTTTTAAGTTAAATTCAAATCTCTCTGGTGCTGAATATACAAGTAATTTCAGCATTAACAAATGAGTGGGTCGTTAATTGGATGGAGTATGATTATTTAGTCTTCAATATTTTATAGGGATAAAATATATGAATCATAACCAATAATGAAATTTGTTTTAAAACTGGTTCCAATCGGACACTTCATGCACCTGTCTATGATGTTTTATATTTTGTGTACACCATTTATCTATGCTATTTTACGAAAACTAACAGCTAGATTAAGAAGTTGGTGCCGTTGTTTTTCTTGGTTGGTTTGCGGTAAAAAAACTCTTCCTTTTTTCAAACTTTTTCCCGTTATAATGACTTTTACTATCTAGATTTCGTAAACAAAACTAGTTGGTTGAATAAAATATCGTATAAGTGAGAGCCCGGTTAAGTTCATTCAATTATCTAACAAAAAAGATGCAAGAACGGAGAAAATGAAATATATGAAAAGACAATGAACTATGCAAACATTCAATAATTTTTTTCACCAAACTTTTACGAAACTTTTCCGCAAAATTTTCGAACCAATAAATTACCTGGGTGTATATTTCACATTTGAAGTTATCGAAGTCTAGTGTGATTGCCATGGAATCAGGTGCCAGAGAAACAAGTTTTTGCCATTTTCAGCTTCAACCTGACGGTGTCAAAACGTGGTTTGTCAATACACGAATTTTTAAAAGCCGTTATAGCATGAGAGTCACTACCAAAAGAACCCGCAAGCCTTGAAAAAAAATAAAACGTATATATAGCCAGGTATTTTGATATCCATTACACGCAATTGCCTTCTAACAAAGATTTCAGATCGTAAAATGATATGTCTTTTTTTATCAGACAGTGATTGTTTGATCAGCTTCAGAAGCACTAACCTACAACTCACCTCATCTCAACTTCATAATAAAAAAAAAATTTTCAGGCAAATACTTTCACTAAATAAAGAATGTCAATATTCTGGAATAAGTTGCAGTTTGAGAATTGATCTAAAAATAATGCAAGGAAGCATCTCAAAAATATTCGTTTTTAGTTACTTTTCTTACTGCTGGCCAATTCACTGGATGTTTTTTCAGTCAAGATGCTCAATTGTCTCCTAAGTCTACTTGAGTCTTAATACGTACTGAATCTAGGTTTTTGATTTTGGAACTTGGAAAAGCAATTGATCTCTAGCTAGAATTTTTAACGAGTTTTGAGCAACTGCATATTCGAATGTGCAGTTATCGATTATCTTGACCCTATCTTTTTCCTATTGATAGTCAGCTGTTGCGACCTGACCGATTGTAAAACTTGTTATCATAATTGGAAGTACTAAATAAACTACTAAACTTATTTGGTACGGGAAATGATCTGTTTGGAGACGTGTTTTCATTGATATATCGTGAATGTCTTCAAAGGATTTTGTTACGAGCATTTGAAAATTGGGGAGGAACTGTGTATTCGGGTGTGTGTTTTTTTGTTTTCCACGCAAAATCAGGGATTATCAGAAATTTTCCACGCAGAGTGTTTATCCGAATGAGTCGAGTGATATATGATTTCAAAGTCCTTTAAACCGTGATTCGAAACACATTAAAAAATTTTGGAACGTTTTTTTTTTTCACAGTGTCGGGGAAAGTCGGTTTGAAAACATGTCTTATTTGTACGTTGTACTCAAGTCAAAATAGTTTTTTTAGCGGCATTTTGTAAACAAACGTTGAAAATTTCTAATTGACATGTTTTCATACAATTTCTTCAGTTTTCAATTTCTTCAGTTAAAAAGTTTGTGTCAACAAATTTCACGAAGACTTTTTGAAGAGTATGCTGGATGTGTTCATGTTTCTACCTGGTTTTCTCCTATTTCAAAAGCGGAAGTCGAGCTTCCAAAACTCTCGATTCCCTTTGAGTTGTTTTTCCTATCGAGCCATTCTGTGCCGAATAACAAGTATTGCATTTTTGACGTAAAATTTAACGATACAAAAATTGGTGATTAAGACTTTAAGTCTTTATCAAAATAACAAAACAACTTCCCCATTATAGGAAGTGATGCGTCTGAATGGTAAGCCCTGTCTGTACAAACCAGTGTTTTCCCGCGAGTACCATGAGGAGACAGCCCGGGTCGAGATCCCGCTCAAAAACCGCTCAAGATATGGGCGGTTTGAGCGGTTTTCCGGTAAGATTTGAGCGGTTAGGGCGTAATTTTTGGAAAAACCACTTAAACCGCTCAAATCTTGCCTAAAAAACCGCTCAAAAACCGCTCATTTCTTGCGGTGATTTTTGAACGGTTTTTCAAGCAAGATTTGAGCGGTTTTTAGGCGGTTTTTGAGCGGTTTTTAGGCGGTTTTTGAGCGGTTTTTAGGCGGTTTTTGAGCGGTCTTATAAAGAAAAACAATTGAAACCAACAAAAAGGCCCGGAAAGATAAAGTGACGCTAATATGCAGTTGAAATACTACCCGGGTTGACCTCTATATGCTTATCTTACATTTCCCCACACCGGTAATTCTTAACTTACAATTTCCTACATCAAATGTTTGGAAAAATGCTAAGCACACAATTTTCATACAGTTTCAAAAAACCATTGAAAAAAGATTCAATATAGTTTCTCCGGCTATTGGAACCAAATAAAAGGTCTGGTTAGGAAAAATAACTACATTTTTTTTTTGGAAAAAAATGGCTATCCTAGAATTTCCATATATGAAAATTGTATAATAACCAATTTTTCATGAAAGGCAAGATTTTCAGAAACTTGTTAAAACTTGTTTATAAACAAGTTTTTTTTATTTAAGAGTACTTTTACTCAATCTAAAGCACATTGCTCATCAAAAACGAAAATTTAGTTTGAAGCTAATAATTTGGTTATCATACAATTTCAATGTATGAAAATTGTATGATAACCATTTTTTATAGAAGGCAAGATGTTCAGAAGCTTGTTAAAACTTGTTTTTTATCAAATTTAAAGTAATTAAGAGTGCTTTTGCTCAATTTAAAGCACCTTTCTAATCAAAAACGAGGTAGTTTAAGCACCTTTCTAATCACAAATTGGTAATTTACGACGAGTCAAACTGAGATCTCGAAGGTTGGAGCCACACAGTTCCTCCTTTGCTAAAATGAATCGGGGTCGGGTTAGAGTTAGGGTTAGGGTTAGGGTTTCTTAAGAAGTATAACTTCACAATCTTTGGAAAAGAGATTTTTGAAAAAGTTAAAAAAACCAAATTTCTAGCCACAACATTTCTCTTCGGATCAAACCTGAATAACTGACGCAATATCCGGGAAAACAAAAGAAGTTTGCCCATCCATTTATCAAGTGATACTCATGATTTATCTCATTTTTTTTGAAAATTTAGGTCGAAAAATTGGTTTTAAAAGTTTTAGAATAAAAAGTTTTTTCTAAGCTTTTTTTTCACTTTGAAATGAGATCGTCTCATTATTATTTGTTCAAGGTTTTTAAACGTTCTCATTTTTTTCACTATTATGGAGTTTCCTGAAACTCATTCAAAGCCAAAGAAAAATCAAAAAAGCTAAATTCTTTCAAAGATGCCATGTCAGTAAATGAAACTTTAAATTTACTGCTAGTAAAAATCTAAATATAAAAGTTTGAGTTGGTTTTTGCCGTACGATCTTGAAACTTATTGGTAAGTTTCGTTTTAGTCGTATGTCGTCTCCTGTCCGAGGTTTTCTTCCAATACCGGGTAGTTCTCATAATATACGGATTATTGGCTCTGATCTATTGAGTTGTAGAGACATTTCAATTAAATTGTTGTCATGTAACATTTTTTTTTAAATGTTGTTGTCTAATTCTAATCTAATGTTTTGGTTAGTTCTTTAAGTTGTTTAAGGTCTTGTTCGAGATTTTTGGTCGCACCAGATGAGTTAAGGCTGATGTTCATAACTCACAGAGTAATTTCAGATAGGGTACACCGTCTGCTCGTCACCCTACCTTTTTTTCGGCCGGATAGATTCGTGCAACTTCTTAGTCTAATACCGATATTAATCTTACTCTTATATCTCCTAGTCTCAATAGATCTTGGGTATTCTGGTTTGTTACGAGTTGGTAGAGAAACCAACTAATTTTTAAGTTAATTTCAAATCTCTCTGGTGCTGAATATACAAGTAATTTCAGCAATAACAAATGAGTGGGTCGTTAATTGGATTGAGTATGATTATTTAGTCTTCAATATTTTATAGGGATAAAATATATGAATCATAACCAATAATGAAATTTAGTTTAAGTCTGGTTCCAATCGGACACTTCATGCACCTGTCTATGATGTTTTATATTTTGTGTACACCATTTATCTATGCTATTTTACGAAAACTAACAGCTAGATTAAGAAGTTGGTGCCGTTGTTTTTCTTGGGTGGTTTGCGGTCAAAAAACTCTTCCTTTTTTCAAACTTTTTCCCGTTATAATGATTTTTACTATCTAGATTTCTTAAACAAAACTATTTGGTTGAATAAAATATCGTATAAGTGAGAGCCCGGTTAAGTTCATTCAATTATCTAACAAAAAAGATGCAAGAACGGAGAAAATGAAGTATATGAAAAGACAATGAACTATGCAAACATTCAATAATTTTTTTCACCAAACTTTTACGAAACTTTTCCGCAAAATTTTCGAACCAATAAATTGCCTGGGTGTATATTTCATATTTGAAGTTATCGAAGTCTAGTGTGATTGCCATGGAATCAGGTGCCAGAGAAACAAGTTTTTGCCATTTTCAGCTTCAACCTGACGGTGTCAAAACGTGGTTTGTCAATACACGAATTTTAAAAAGCCGTTATAGCATGAGAGTCACTACCAAAAGAACCCGCAAGCCTTGAAAGAAAATAAAACGTATATATAGCCAGGTATTTTGATATCCATTACACGCAATTGCCTTCTAACAAAGTTTTCAGATCGTAAAATGATATGTCTTTTTTTATCAGACAGTGATTGTTTGATCAGCTTCAGAAGCACTAACCTACAACTCACCTCATCTCAACTTCATAATAAAGTAAAATTTTTCAGGCAAATACTTTCACTAAATAAAGAATGTCAAGATTCTGGAATAAGTTGCAGTTTGAGAATTGATCTAAAAATAATGCAAGGAAGCATCTCAAAAATATTCGTTTTTAGTTACTTTTCTTACTGCTGGCCAATTCACTGGATGTTTTTTCAGTCAAGATGCTCAATTGTCTCCTAAGTCTACTTGAGTCTTAATACGTACTGAATCTAGGTTTTTGATTTTGGAACTTGGAAAAGCAATTGATCTCTAGCTAGAATTTTTAACGAGTTTTGAGCAACTGCATATTCGAATGTGCAGTTATCGATTATCTTGACCCTATCTCTTTCCTATTGATAGTCAGCTGTTGCGACCTGACCGATTGTAAAACTTGTTATCATAATTGGAAGTACTAAATAAACTACTAAACTTATTTGGTACGGGAAATGATCTGTTTGGAGACGTGTTTTCATTGATATATCGTGAATGTCTTCAAAGGATTTTGTTACGAGCATTTGAAAATTGGGGAGGAACTGTGTATTCGGGTGTGTGTTTTTTTTGTTTTCCACGCAAAATCAGGGATTATCAGAAATTTTCCACGCAGAGTGTTTATCCGAATGAGTCGAGTGATATATCATTTCAAAGTCCTTTAAACCGTGATTCGAAACACATTAAAAAATTTTGGAACGGTTTTTTTTCACAGTGTCGAGGAAAGTCGGTTTGAAATTTCTGATTTTTGGTCAAAATTCGAAAAAAAAACATGGTGAGCACGCGTAGACTTGCAATTGCTTATGTAAGTTTAATTCAAGCCGTGTAAACTTATTTGTACGTTGTACTCAAGTCAAAATAGTTTTTTTAGCGGCATTTTGTAAACAAACGTTGAAAATTTCTAAATGACATGTTTTCATACAAGTTCTTCAGTTTTCAATTTCTTCAGTTAAAAAGTTTGTGTCAACAAATTTCACGAAGACTTTTTGAAGAGTATGCTGGATGTGTTCATGTTTCTACCTGGTTTTCTCCTATTTCAAAAGCGGAAGTCGAGCTTCCAAAACTCTCGATTCCCTTTGAGTTGTTTTTCCTATCGAGCCATTCTGTGCCGAATAACAAGTATTGCATTTTTGACGTAAAATTTAACGATACAAAAGTTGGTGATTAAGACTTTAAGTCTTTATCAAAATAACAAAACAACTTCCCCATTATAGGAAATGATGCGTCTGAATGGTAAGCCCTGTCTGTACAAACCAGTGTTTTCCCGCGAGTACCATGAGGAGACAGCCCGGGTCGAGATCCCGCTCAAAAACCGCTCAAGATATGGGCGGTTTGAGCGGTTTTCCGGCAAGATTTGAGCGGTTAGGGCGTAATTTTTGGAAAAACCGCTTAAACCGCTCAAATCTTGCCTAAAAAACCGCTCAAAAACCGCTCATTTCTTGCGGTGATTTTTGAACGGTTTTTCAAGCAAGATTTGAGCGGTTTTTAGGCGGTTTTTAGGCGGTTTTTTGAGCGGTTTTTAGGCGGTTTTTGAGCCGTTTTTAGGCGGTTTTTGAGCGGTCTTATAAAGAAAAACAATTGAAACCAACAAAAAGGCCCGGAAAGATAAAGTGACGCTAATATGCAGTTGAAATACTACCCGGGTTGACCTCTTATCTTACATTTCCCCACACCGGTAATTCTTACCTTACAATTTCCTACATCAAATGTAAGGAAAAATGTTAAGCACACAATTTTCATACAGTTTCAAAAAACCATTGAAAAAAGATTCAATATAGTTTCTCCGGCTATTGGAACCAAATAAAAGGTCTGGTAAGGAAAAATAACAACATTTTTTTTTTAGGAAAAAAATGGCTATCCTAGAATTTCCATATATGAAAATTGTATAATAACCAATTTTTCATGAAAGGCAAGATTTTCAGAAACTTGTTAAAACTTGTTTATAAACAAGTTTTTTTTATTTAAGAGTACTTTTACTCAATTTAAAGCACATTGCTCATCAAAAACGAAAATTTAGTTTGAAGCTAATAATTTGGTTATCATACAATTTCAATTTATGAAAATTGTATGATAACCATTTTTTATAGAAGGCAAGATGTTCAGAAGCTTGTTAAAACTTGTTTTTTATCAAATTTAAAGTAATTAAGAGTGCTTTTGCTCAATTTAAAGCACCTTTCTAATCAAAAACGAGGTAGTTTAAGCACCTTTCTAATCACAAATTGGTAATTTACGACGAGTCAAACTGAGATCTCGAAGGTTGGAGCCACACAGTTCCTCCTTTGCTAAAATAAATCGGGGTCGGGTTAGAGTTAGGGTTAGGGTTAGGGTTTCTTAAGAAGTATAACTTCACAATCTTTGGAAAAGAGATTTTTGAAAAAGTTAAAAAAACCAAATTTCTAGCCACAACATTTCTCTTCGGATCAAACCTGAATAACTGACGCAATATCCGGGAAAACAAAAGAAGTTTGCCCATCCATTTATCAAGTGATACTCATGATTTATCTCATTTTTTTTGAAAATTTAGGTCGAAAAATTGGTTTTAAAAGTTTTAGAATAAAAAGTTTTTTCTAAGCTTTTTTTTCACTTTGAAATGAGATAGTCTCATTATTATTTGTTCAAGGTTTTTAAACTTTCTCATTTTTTTCACTATTATGGAGTTTCCTGAAACTCATTCAAAGCCAAAGAAAAATCAAAAAAGCTAAATTCTTTCAAAGATGCCATGTCAGTAAATGAAACTTTAAATTTACTGCTAGTAAAAATCTAAATATAAAAGTTTGAGTTGGTTTTTGCCGTACGATCTTGAAACTTATTGGTAAGTTTCGTTTTAGTCGTATGTCGTCTCTTGTCCGAGGTTTTCTTCCAATACCGGGTAGTTCTCATAATATACGGATTATTGGCTCTGATCTATTGAGTTGTAGAGACATTTCAATTAAATTGTTGTCATGTAACATTTTTTTTTAAATGTTGTTGTCTAATTCTAATCTAATGTTTTGGTTAGTTCTTTAAGTTGTTTAAGGTCTTGTTCGAGATTTTTGGTCGCACCAGATGAGTTAAGGCTGATGTTCATAACTCACAGAGTAATTTCAGATAGGGTACACCGTCTGCTCGTCACGCTATCTTTTTTTTCGGCCGGATTGATTCGTGCAACTTCTTAGTCTAATACCGATCTTAATCTTACTCTTATATCTCCTAGTCTCAATAGATCTTGGGTATTCTGGTTTGTTACGAGTTGGTAGAGAAACCAACTAATTTTTAAGTTAATTTCAAATCTCTCTGGTGCTGAATATACAAGTAATTTCAGCATTAACAAATGAGTGGGTCGTTAATTGGATTGAGTATGATTATTTAGTCTTCAATATTTTATAGGGATAAAATATATGAATCATAACCAATAATGAAATTTAGTTTAAGTCTGGTTCCAATCGGACACTTCATGCACCTGTCTATGATGTTTTATATTTTGTGTACACCATTTATCTATGCTATTTTACGAAAACTAACAGCTAGATTAAGAAGTTGGTGCCGTTGTTTTTCTTGGGTGGTTTGCGGTCAAAAAACTCTTCCTTTTTTCAAACTTTTTCCCGTTATAATGATTTTTACTATCTAGATTTCTTTAACAAAACTAGTTGGTTGAATAAAATATCGTATAAGTGAGAGCCCGGTTAAGTTCATTCAATTATCTAACAAAAAAGATGCAAGAACGGAGAAAATGAAGTATATGAAAAGACAATGAACTATGCAAACATTCAATAATTTTTTTCACCAAACTTTTACGAAACTTTTCCGCAAAATTTTCGAACCAATAAATTACCTGGGTGTATATTTCACATTTGAAGTTATCGAAGTCTAGTGTGATTGCCATGGAATCAGGTGCCAGAGAAACAAGTTTTTGCCATTTTCAGCTTCAACCTGACGGTGTCAAAACGTGGTTTGTCAATACACGAATTTTTAAAAGCCGTTATAGCATGAGAGTCACTACCAAAAGAACCCGCAAGCCTTGAAAGAAAATAAAACGTATATATAGCCAGGTATTTTGATATCCATTACACGCAATTGCCTTCTAACAAAGTTTTCAGATCGTAAAATGATATGTCTTTTTTTATCAGACAGTGATTGTTTGATCAGCTTCAGAAGCACTAACCTACAACTCACCTCATCTCAACTTCATAATAAAATAAAATTTTTCAGGCAAATACTTTCACTAAATAAAGAATGTCAAGATTCTGGAATAAGTTGCAGTTTGAGAATTGATCTAAAAATAATGCAAGGAAGCATCTCAAAAATATTCGTTTTTAGTTACTTTTCTTACTGCTGGCCAATTCACTGGATGTTTTTTCAGTCAAGATGCTCAATTGTCTCCTAAGTCTACTTGAGTCTTAATACGTACTGAATCTAGGTTTTTGATTTTGGAACTTGGAAAAGCAATTGATCTCTAGCTAGAATTTTTAACGAGTTTTGAGCAACTGCATATTCGAATGTGCAGTTATCGATTATCTTGACCCTATCTCTTTCCTATTGATAGTCAGCTGTTGCGACCTGACCGATTGTAAAACTTGTTATCATAATTGGAAGTACTAAATAAACTACTAAACTTATTTGGTACGGGAAATGATCTGTTTGGAGACGTGTTTTCATTGATATATCGTGAATGTCTTCAAAGGATTTTGTTACGAGCATTTGAAAATTGGGGAGGAACTGTGTATTCGGGTGTGTGTTTTTTTTGTTTTCCACGCAAAATCAGGGATTATCAGAAATTTTCCACGCAGAGTGTTTATCCGAATGAGTCGAGTGATATATCATTTCAAAGTCCTTTAAGCCGTGATTCGAAACACATTAAAAAATTTTGGAACGTTTTTTTTTCACAGTGTCGAGGAAAGTCGGTTTGAAATTTCTGATTTTTGGTCAAAATTCGAAAAAAAAACATGGTGAGCACGCGTAGACTTGCAATTGCTTATGTAAGTTTAATTCAAGCCGTGTAAACTTATTTGTACGTTGTACTCAAGTCAAAATAGTTTTTTTAGCGGCATTTTGTAAACAAACGTTGAAAATTTCTAAATGACATGTTTTCATACAATTTCTTCAGTTTTCAATTTCTTCAGTTAAAAAGTTTGTGTCAACAAATTTCACGAAGACTTTTTGAAGAGTATGCTGGATGTGTTCATGTTTCTACCTGGTTTTCTCCTATTTCAAAAGCGGAAGTCGAGCTTCCAAAACTCTCGATTCCCTTTGAGTTGTTTTTCCTATCGAGCCATTCTGTGCCGAATAACAAGTATTGCATTTTTGACGTAAAATTTAACGATACAAAAGTTGGTGATTAAGACTTTAAGTCTTTATCAAAATAACAAAACAACTTCCCCATTTTAGGAAGTGATGCGTGTGAATGGTAAGCCCTGTCTGTACAAACCAGTGTTTTCCCGCGAGTACCACGAGGAGACAGCCCGGGTCGAGATCCCGCTCAAAGACCGCTCAAGATATGGGCGGTTTGAGTGGTTTTCCGGCAAGATTTGAGCAGTTAGGGCGTTATTTTTGGAAAAACCGCTTAAACCGCTCAAATCTTGCCTAAAAAACCGCTCAAAAACCGCTCATTTCTTGCGGTGATTTTTGAACGGTTTTTCAAGCAAGATTTGAGCGGTTTTTAGGCGGTTTTTGAGCGGTCTTATAAAGAAAAACAATTAAAACCAACAAAAAGGCCCGGAAAGATAAAGTGACGCTAATATGCAGTTGAAATACTACCCGGGTTGACCTCTATATGCTTATCTTACATTTCCCCACACCGGTAATTCTTACCTTACAATTTCCTACATCAAATGTATGGAAAAATGCTAAGCACACAATTTTCATACAGTTTCAAAAAACCATTGAAAAAAGATTCAATATAGTTTCTCCGGCTATTTGAACCAAATAAAAGATCTGGTAAGGAAAAATAACTACGTTTAATTTTTTTTTTGGAAAAAAATGGCTATCTTAGAATTTCCATACATGAAAATTGTATAATAACCAATTTTTCATGAAAGGCAAGATTTTCAGAAACTTGTTAAAGTTTGTTTATAAACAAGTTTTTTTTATTTAAGAGTACTTTTACTCAATTTAAAGCACATTGCTCATCAAAAACGAAAATTTAGTTTGAAGCTAATAACTTGGTTATCATACAATTTCAATGTATGAAAATTGTATGATAACCATTTTTTATAGAAGGCAAGATGTTCAGAAGCTTGTTAAAACTTGTTTTTTATCAAATCTAAAGTAATTAAGAGTGCTTTTGCTCATTTTAAAGCACCTTTCTAATCAAAAACGAGGTAGTTTAAGCACCTTTCTAATCACAAATTGGTAATTTACGACGAGTCAAACTGAGATCTCGAAGGTTGGAGCCACACAGTTCCTCCTTTGCTAAAATGAATCGGGGTCGGGTTAGAGTTAGGGTTGGGGTTAGGGTTTCTTAAGAAGTATAACTTCACAATCTTTGGAAAAGAGATTTTTAAAAAAGTTAAAAAAACCAAATTTCTAGCCACAACATTTCTCTTCGGATCAAACCTGAATAACTGACGCAATATCCGGGAAAACAAAAGAAGTTTGCCCATCCATTTATCAAGTGATACTCATGATTTATCTCATTTTTTTTTTGAAAATTTAGGTCGAAAAATTGGTTTTAAAAGTTTTAGAATAAAAAGTTTTTTCTAAGTTTTTTTTTCACTTTGAAATGAGATAATCTCATGATTATTTGTTCAAGGTTTTTAAACGTTCTCATTTTTTTCACTATTATGGAGTTTCCTGAAACTCATTCAAAGCCAAAGAAAAATCAAAAAAGCTAAATTTTTATACAGGGATGAACGAAAGGCTAACAAATAGCCAAATTTTTTTTTCCTACTCAAAAATAAAAAAATGCAATTATAAGCTCTGAAAACGGTACTAAAAAATCGTAGCTCAAGAGAAGCTCGAACATGCCAATTTTTTGAAGTCCGATAAACTTTTGTTGAGAAATGATCTTTTTTCTGCTGTCAGTCATTCTGTTATCGATGTTGTTTTCTAGGACTCATTACTTTATGAGTCAATTTTACCTTGATTTGATTGTAGTTTCATTCAAAATACCAAAGCTAGAGCTTTCTGAAGCACTCCCATTTTTTGCCAAATTAAAGAAAATAAGGTGTTTCCGACTAAGCGCAATTTTTGCCAAAATTGACTTTTATCCTAATTCTTAGTTTTCCCTCGTGTCTTTGAAGTTTTCATTTTTACTGAGGACCGCAAGGTACATAGAAGTTCAACTGTGTTTTTGAATAAAAAGTAATTGAGTGATTACGAAGAACCTATTGTAGTTTTAGTTTCTAAGAATATTTATTAGGGAAGCCGTACCAAAAACAAAAAATCTATGCAAAGTAGCCAAACAACACATTGAATGTTGCTATTACATCTAAAGAAACAATCAGTTTGAGCAAACGAGGTAGCTCTCAAGGCGACTTCAGAAGCAGACGTAGTATTAAGGCGAATTAAATTGTGTTCTAAGCAGTAAAGTTGGGGTAGTTCTTTTATTTCAAACAGAAATCCAAAGCTTTAATTTGTGCTTAACTTCTCCATGATATTCAGCAAAAAATGATCTGAAATTCTGCATTGAAAGACGCTGTTCCACCTGTAAACATCAATATAAGATCAAAATGAACCTTTGAATGATTAAAAATTGACGTTTACATAATTTTTTATTTGTACAAGTTTTTCAAGTAAGCACTTAGAATAGGAGCTTTTTGTGCATACTCGACTCGAAAATGTTTTTTTTTTCATAAAAACAGAAATATAAGTAGTGCATATTACAAAAATCTTGCTATTTTGAAAGGTTTGATAATAAAAGCTATCATTCAGTCAGTCGTTGGCTATACTAATTTCCAGTACCCGTTTTTGCTTGTTTCGACCGGTCTTTGAAATTTTTTCGTGATGACCTCCATGCTAGTTGACTATCCTTATATGGGACCATGCCTTGAATTCTATGTATATTGCAGCTAGGATGATTCAACTTCGAGGTTATATATTGCATATATTTTTCCTAAATACTAACCAAAACAAACAAACTCGGGTACTAGGAGAAAGGCCTGCTCAAGACCGAACTAATGATACTACTCCTACTTAATCCGTCATATCTGCGGCAAGTTCTATTTGGCGTAGAATTCACCAGTGTTTGTGATGTTAGTTAGCATCATGAGTGCGTTTAAAATAGGTTTAGTCAGGTTTTTAAGTCAATTTTTGTTGTTACAAGTCTTTTTTTTTCAATGAATATACATCAGGTTTTTGGTAAGAACTTTTCGTAGAAATGATGGATTTAAGTGAGAGTCAAATCATTAGTTCGGTCTTGAGCAGGGCTTTCTCCTAGTACCCGAGTTTATTTGTTTTGGTAAGTGTTTCGGAAAAATATATGCATATTTATTAGAGAAACGTTAAAACCAGTTGAAGGGCCCGATAAAAGATGTGATATCTCATTGTATGTTGAAGCTAGGATAATAAAACTTTGAGGTTAAGCGTAAATTACAACAGTATTGAAGATGTTCTTGTCAGATTTACTGTTAAAATGTTTTCAGTCCATTTGTTGGTAATTTTTGCT
The DNA here is from genome assembly GCF_963678635.1 of Symsagittifera roscoffensis. Lineage (NCBI taxonomy): Eukaryota > Metazoa > Xenacoelomorpha > Acoela > Convolutidae > Symsagittifera > Symsagittifera roscoffensis. The sequence goes on along the minus strand of NW_026971373.1, from coordinate 82,206 downwards.
GTTACAGGACTTTTTTTAATCAGTACACATCAGTTTTTTTAGGAAGAACTCGTCGTAGAGATGACGGAGGGGTAGCATTAGTTTGGTCTTGAGCAGGGCTTTCTGCTATTACCCGAGTTTGTTTGTTTTGGTAAGTATTTAGGAAAACAAATGCTTACTTATGAGAGAAACGTTAAAACCTGTTGAAGGGCTCGATAAAAGATGTGATGTCTCATTGTTTAGTGAAGCTAGGATAATAAAACTTTGAAGTTAAGCGTAAATTACAACAGTATTGATAATGTTATCATCAGATTTACTGTTAAGTTGTTTTCAGTCACTTTTTTTGGTCATTTTTTGCTGTTACTGGTCTTTTTTTTAATGGGGTACATATCAGTCCTTTAAGAAAAACTCGTCGAAATGTTGATGGAATCAAGTAGAAATGATGCTATTTGTTCGTTCTTGAGGAGAACTTTCTCGCAATAATCCATATTGCTTGTTTTGATGAGTATATAGGAAAATTTATTGCAGATTTGTTAGAGAAACGTTAATAATAGTTGAAGAGCTCGATAATATATTTCATAACTCAATGTGCATTGGAGATAGGATAATAAAACTTTGATATGACGTGTAAACTATAACAATTTTGATGTTGTTTTTATCCGCTATGCTGTTTAAATAGTTTTAGCCAGTTTTTTTTGTCAATTTTAGATGTTACAGGTCTGGTTTTTTAATAACTCGACATATATTTTCATTAGTATCTCGTAGTACAATTGATAAATTCAAATGGGAGTAACACCATTCGGATGATCCTTGTTCTGTATGTTGTTGTCGTCGTTGCTGTAGTTGTTGTCGTTGGTGCTGTAGTTGTTGCGATTTTATTGTTGTTTCGTTCATGCTTTTGTTGTTGTTCTGAAAAGTGGTTTTCCATGTTTCTTTTCTTGACTGCAGGGTTTTTTTTTTGCTGCCAAACAGTCGGTTACTTTTCGACCGCAAACTTCACATAAACTCTATTTGGTAATGTCAAATTTGTCCATTTATGTGTTCATCCTTGAAGAGATTTTTTGTGGTATAATTTTTTTTTATTTTTTAGGACAGTGTGTGGCTAGTAAAGACATCTTGGTGTGTTAAATGTTGTTCCATTCATCAGTTCTACTGGGTCAGCGATCGTTGCGGAAACGAATTTCCGCTGTGTTGATTTTTTGTACGAAAAAGTTGTCGTCACAAATTGTAGTTTCCACTAGCTTCTGGTCTTGGCTTCTGAATATTTCGTCAGTTTTGACATCTTTGAAATTTACAGCGACAATTTTTTGGTGTGTTAATGCGCATTGAGTATGCTGACGGTTCATGGGATTACTAGGTTTTTGATTTTGGTCTTTATGTATCTGAAATATGTCATTTTTGTGTTTATCCTTGATGAGATTTTTTGTGGTACAAGTATTTTTTTAGGACAGTTTGTCGCTAGTAAAGACATCTTGATGTGTTCATTGTTGTTCCATTCATCACTTCTACCGGGTCAGCGATCGTTGCGGAAACGGATTTCCGCTGTGTTGATTTTTTGTACGAAAAAGTTGTCGTCACAAATTGTAGTTTCCACTAGCTTCTGGTCTTGGCTTCTGAATATTTCCTCAGTTTTGACATCTTTGAAATTTACAGCGACAATTTGTTGGTGTGTTAATGCGTTTTGAGTATGCTGACGGTTCATGGGAGTACTAGGTTTTTGATTTTGGTCTTTATGTATATGAAATATGTCATTTTTGTGTTTATCCTTGATGAGATTTTTTGTGGTACAAGTATTTTTTTAGGACAGTGTGTGGCTAGTAAAGACATCTTGATGTGTTCATTGATGTTCCATTCATCCGTTCTACTGGGTCAGCGATCGTTGCGGAAACGGATTTCCGCTGTGTTGATTTTTTGTACGAAAAAGTTGTCGTCACAATTTGGTAGTTTCCACTAGCTTCTGGTCTTGGCTTCTGAATATTTCTTCAGTTTTGACATCTTTGAAATTAACAGCGACAATTTTTTGGGTTGTTAATGCGTTTTGGGTATGATGACGGTTCATGGGAGTACTAAGTTTTTGATTTTGGTCTTTATGTATGTGAAAAATGTCATTTTTGTGTTTATCCTTGATGAGATTTTTATTGTGGTACAAGTATTTTTCAGGACAGTGTGTGGCTAGTAAAGACATCTTGATGTGTTCTTTGTCGTTCCATTCACCAATTCTATTGGGTTAGCGATCTTTGCAGAAGTGGATTTGCGCTGTGTTGATTTTTTGTACGAAAAAGTTGTCGTCACAATTTGGTAGTTTCCACTAGCTTCTGGTCTTGGCTTCTGAATATTTCTTCAGTTTTGACATCTTTGAAATTAACAGCGACAATTTTTTGGGTTGTTAATGCGTTTTGGGTATGATGACGGTTCATGGGAGTACTAAGTTTTTGATTTTGGTCTTTATGTATGTGAAAAATGTCATTTTTGTGTTTATCCTTGATGAGATTTTTTGTGGTACAAGTATTTTTTTAGGACAGTGTGTGGCTAGTAAAGACATCTTGATGTGTTCATTGATGTTCCATTCATCAGTTCCACTGGGTCAGCGATCCTTGCGGAAACGGATTTCCGCTGTTTTGATTTTTTGTTCGAAAAAGTTGTCGTCACAATTTGGTAGTTTCCACTAGCTTCTGGTCTTGGCTTCTGAATATTTCTTCAGTTTTGACATCTTTGAAATTAACAGCGACAATTTTTTGGGTTGTTAATGCGTTTTGGGTATGATGACGGTTCATGGGAGTACTAAGTTTTTGATTTTGGTCTTTATGTATGTGAAAAATGTCATTTTTGTGTTTATCCTTGATGAGATTTTTATTGTGGTACAAGTTTTTTTCAGGACAGTGTGTGGCTAGTAAAGACATCTTGATGTGTTCTTTGTCGTTCCATTCACCAATTCTATTGGGTTAGCGATCTTTGCAGAAGTGGATTTGCGCTGTGTTGATTTTTTGTACGAAAAAGTTGTCGTCACAATTTGGTAGTTTCCACTAGCTTCTGGTCTTGGCTTCTGAATATTTCTTCAGTTTTGACATCTTTGAAATTAACAGCGACAATTTTTTGGGTTGTTAATGCGTTTTGGGTATGATGACGGTTCATGGGAGTACTAAGTTTTTGATTTTGGTCTTTATGTATGTGAAAAATGTCATTTTTGTGTTTATCCTTGATGAGATTTTTTGTGGTACAAGTATTTTTTTAGGACAGTGTGTGGCTAGTAAAGACATCTTGATGTGTTCATTGATGTTCCATTCATCAGTTCCACTGGGTCAGCGATCCTTGCGGAAACGGATTTCTGCTGTTTTGATTTTTTGTTCGAAAAATTTGTCGTCCCAAATTGGTAGTTTCCATTAGCTTCTGGTCTTGGCTTCTGAATATTTCTTCAGTTTTGACATCTTTGAAATTAACAGCGACAATTTTTTGGGTTGTTAATGCGTTTTGGGTATGATGACGGTTCATGGGAGTACTAAGTTTTTGATTTTGGTCTTTATGTATATGAAAAATGTCATTTTTGTGTTTATCCTTGATGAGATTTTTTGTGGTACAAGTATTTTTTTAGGACAGTGTGTGGCTAGTAAAGACATCTTGATGTGTTCATTGATGTTCCATTCATCAGTTCCACTGGGTCAGCGATCCTTGCGGAAACGGATTTCCGCTGTTTTGATTTTTTGTTCGAAAAAGTTGTCGTCACAATTTGGTAGTTTCCACTAGCTTCTGGTCTTGGCTTCTGAATATTTCTTCAGTTTTGACATCTTTGAAATTAACAGCGACAATTTTTTGGGTTGTTAATGCGTTTTGGGTATGATGACGGTTCATGGGAGTACTAAGTTTTTGATTTTGGTCTTTATGTATGTGAAAAATGTCATTTTTGTGTTTATCCTTGATGAGATTTTTATTGTGGTACAAGTTTTTTTCAGGACAGTGTGTGGCTAGTAAAGACATCTTGATGTGTTCTTTGTCGTTCCATTCACCAATTCTATTGGGTTAGCGATCTTTGCAGAAGTGGATTTGCGCTGTGGTGATTTTTTGTCCGAAATGATTGGCGTCACAAGTTTGAAGTTTCCACTAGCTTCTGGTCTTGGCTTCTGAAGGTTTCTTCAGTTTTGACATATATGAAAAGACACGGCGGCGACCCTTTTTGGGTTGTTGATGCGTTTTGGTTAGGATGACGGTTCATGGGAGTACTATATGCTTATTTTTGGTCTTCAAGTTTTCGAAATAAGTCTTTTTTTTTCTGTTTATCCTTGATGCAATCTTTTGTTGTACAATTTTTTTTTATTTTTCAGGACAGTGTGCGGCTAGTTAAGTCATCTTGATGTGTTCGTTGTTGTTCCATTCATCAATTCTACTGGGTAAGCGTTCGTTGCAGAAGCGGATTTGCGCTGTGGTGATTTTTTGTCCGAAAAAAGTTGTCATCACAAATTGGTAGTTTCCACTAGCTTCTGGTCTTGGCTTCTGAATATTTCTTCATTTTGAAATCTCTGAAATTTACAACGACGGTTTTTTGGGTTTGTTAATGCGTTGTGGGTATGATTACGGTTCATGGGACTACTATGTTTTTAATTTTGGTCTTTATTTTTTCGAAATATGTCTTTTTTGTGTTTATCCTTGATGCGATCTTTTGTGGTACAATATTTTTTTATTTTTCAGGACACTGTGTGGTTAGTTAAGTCATCTTGATGTGTCCAGTGTTGCTCTCTTCATCAATTCTACTGGGTTAGCGATCTTTGCAGAAGCGGATTTGCGCTGGGTTTTTATGTCCGAAAAAAGTTGTCGTCATAAATTGGTAGTTTCCACTAGCTTCTGGTCTTGGCTTCTGAATGTTTTTTCAGTTTTGACATCTTTGAAATACACAGCGACAATTTTTTGGTTGTTAATGCGTTGTGAGTATGATGACGGTTCATATGAGTACTGTGTTTTTCATTTTGTTCTTCATATTTTTGAAATAAGTCTTTTTTTTTGTGTTTATCCTTGATGCAATCTTTTGTTGTACAATTTTTTTTATTCTTCAGGACAGTGTGCGGCTAGTTAAGTCATTTTGATGTGTTCATTGTTGTTCCATTCATCAATTCTACTGTGTAAGCGTTTGTTGCAGAAACGGATTTGCGCTGTGGTGATTTTTTGTCCGAAAAAAATTGTCGTCACAAATTGGTAGTTTCCACTAGCTTCTGGTCTTGGCTACTGAATGTTTCTTCAATTTTGACATCTTTGAAATACACAGTGAGGCTTTTTTGTGTTGTTAATGCGTTGTAGGTTTGCTGACGGTTCATGGAAGTTCTGGGTTTTAATTTTAGTGTTTACGTTTTTGAAATATGTCTTTTTTTGTGTTCATCCTTGACGCGATTTTTTGTGGTACAAAATTTTCATTTTCAAGACAGTGTGTGGCTAGTTTAGAAATCTTGATGTGTTCTTTGTTGTTCCATTTATCAATTCTACTGGGTAAGCGTTCGTTGCAGAAACGGATTTGCGCTGTGGTTTTTTGTCCGAAAAAAGTTGTCGTCATAAATTGGTAGTTTCCACTAGCTTCTGCTCTTGGCTTCTGAATGTTTCTTCAATTTTGACATCTTTGAAATATACAGCGACGCTTTTTTGGGTTGTTCATGCGTTGTGGCTATGCTGAAGGTTTATGGAAGTACTATTTTTTCGATTTTGGTTTTTTTGTTTCTGAAATATGTCCTTTTTTGTGTTCACCCTTGATGCGATTTTTTGTGGTACAAGTTTTTCATTTTCAGGACAGTCTTTCGCTAGTTTAATCATCTTCATGTGTTCATTGGTGTTCCATTCATCAATTCTACTGGGTTAGCGATCGTTGCAGAAGCGGATTTGCGCTGTAGTGATTTTTTGTCCTAAAAAGTTGTCACAAATTGGTAATTTCCACCAGCTTCTGGTCTTGGCTACTGAAATTTTTTCAGTTTTGACATCTTTGAATTACACAGCGACACTTTTTTGGGTTTTTAATGCGTTATGGGTATGCTGAAGGTTCATCGGAGTACTAAATTTTTGATTTTGGTCGTTATGTTTCTGAAATAGGTCACTTTTTGTGTTCAAGCTTGACGCGATTTTTTGTGGTACAAATTTTTCATTTTCATGACAGTGTGTGGCTAGTGAAGAAGTCTTGATGTGTTCTTTGTTTTTCCATTCATCAATTCTATTGAGTTGGCGATCGTTGCAGTTTTGAATTTGCTCTGTGGTGATTTTTTGTAGTTTTCACTAGCTTCTAGTCTTGGCTTCTGAATTGACATCTTTGAAATGCACAGCGACCTTTTTTGGGTTGTTGATGCGTTGTGGGTATGATGATAGTTCATGGGAAAACTATCGTTTAATTTTTGGTCTTCATGTTTTTGAAATATGCCTTTTTTGTGTTTATCCTTGATGCAATCTTTTGTGGTAAATTTTTTTTTTAATTTTCAGGACAGTGTGCGGCTAGTTAAGACATCTTGATGTGTTCATTGTTGTTCCATTCATCAATTCTACTGGGTAAGCGTTCGTTGTAGAAGCGGATTTGCGCTGTAGTGATTTTTTTCCGAAAAAAAGTTGTCGTCACAAATTGGTAGTTTCCACTAGCTTCTGTTCTTGGCTACTGAGTTCTTCTTCAGTTTTGACAAATTTGAAACACACAGCGTGACTTTTTTGTGTTGTTAATGCGTCGTTGTAGGTATGATGACGGTTCATGGGAGTTCTGGGTTTTAATTTTAGTGTTTACGTTTTTGAAATATGTCTTTTTTTTGTGTTCATCCTTGACGCGATTTTTTGTGGTACAAATTTTTTTCATTTTCAGGACAGTCTGTCGCTAGTTAAATCATCTTCATGTAATCATTGGTATTCTATTCATCAATTCTACTGGTTTAGCGAAAGTTGCAGAAGCGGATTTGCGCTGTGGTGATTTTTTGTCCGAAAAAAGTTGTCGTCGCAAATTGGTAGTTTCCACCAGCTTCTGGTCTTGGCTACTGATATTTTTTTTCAGTTTTGACATCTTTGAATTACACAGCGACACTTTTTGGGTTTTTAATGCGCTGTGGGTATGCTGAAGATTCAACGGAGTACTAAGTTTTTGATTTTGGTCGTTATGTTTCTGAAACAGGTCATTTTTTGTGTTCATCCTTGAAATATGCTTTTTTTGTGTTTATCCTTGATGCAATCTTTTGTGGTACAAACTTTTTCATTTTTCAGGACATTGTGTGGCTAGTTAAGTCATCTTTATCTGTTCATTGTTGTTCCATTCATCAGTTCTGCTGGGTCAGCGATCGTTGCAGAAGCGAGTTTGCGCTGTGGTGATTTTTTGTCCGAAAAAATTGTGGTCACAATACTGGCAGTTTTTCTTTCTTTTTGGTCCTGACAACCAGACATCCCTTGAGTTTTCATAAATTTGAAAAACAGAGCTCCCTTTTGGTGTTGATAAGGCATTTTTTGTTTTTTGTTTGTTGATGTTACCTGGGAGTGCTTAATTTTTGTTTTCAGTATTTTTCAATGGAACCATGTCTTTTTATGTGTCGATCGGTGACGCAGTTTTTCTCGTTACAAGTTTTTTCCATTTTTGATCACAGTGTCTGGCTGATATTATCATTTTGATGTGCTCATTTTTATTCGTTTATTCAACTCTAATGGGTTAGTGGTCGTTGCCTTAGTGAATTTGCGCTGGAATGTTTTTGTCTCAATAAAGTTATCACAAATTGCTAGTTTCCACCTGCTTCTGGTCTTGGCTACTGAATGTTTCTTCAGCTTTCACATCTTTCAAATACACAGCGAGGCTTTTTTGGGTTTTTAATGCGTTGTGAATATGCCGACAGTTCATGAAAATTCTGAATTTCGATTTTGGGTTTGATGTTTATGAAATATGTCTTTTTTGTGTTCATCCTAATGCGATTTTTTGTGGTAAAATTTTTTTTCATTTTTTAGGACAGTGTGTGGCTAGTTAAGAAGTTTTGATATGTTCATTGTTGTTCCATTCATCAGTTCTGCTGGGTCAGCGATCGTTGCAGAAGCGAGTTTGCGCTGTGGTGATTTTTTGTCCGAAAAAATTGTGGTCACAGTACTGGCAGTTTTTCTTTCTTTTTGGTCCTGACAACCAGACATCCCTTGAGTTTTCATAAATTTGAAAAACAGAGCTCCCTTTTGGTGTTGAAAAGGCATTTTTTGTTTTTTGTTTGTTGATGTTACCTGGGAGTGCTTAATTTTTGTTTTCAGTATTTTTCAGTGGAACCATGTCTTTTTATGTGTCGATCGGTGACGCGGTTTTTCTCGTTACAAGTTTTTTCCATTTTTGATCACAGTGTCTGGCTGATATTATCATTTTGATGTGCTCATTTTTATTCGTTTATTCAACTCTAATGGGTTAGTGGTCGTTGCCTTAGTGAATTTGCGCTGGAATGTTTTTGTCTCAATAAAGTTATCACAAATTGCTAGTTTCCACCTGCTTCTGGTCTTGGCTACTGAATGTTTCTTCAGCTTTCACATCTTTCAAATACACAGCGAGGCTTTTTTGGGTTGTTAATGCGTTTTGAATATGCCGACAGTTCATGAAAATTCTGAATTTCGATTTTGGATTTGATGTTTATGAAATATGTCTTTTTTGTGTTCATCCTAATGCGATTTTTTGTGGTACAAGTTTTTTTCATTTTTTAGGACAGTGTGTGGCTAGTTAAGAAGTTTTGATATGTTCATTGTTGTTCCATTCATCAATACCACTAGGTTAGCGATCGTTGCAGAAGGGGATTTGCGCTGTGGTGAGTTTTTGTCCGAAAAAATTCTCGTTACAAGTTGGTAGTTTCCACTAGCTTCTGGTATTGGCTAATGAATGTTTCTTCATTTTTGACATTTATGAAATACACATCGACATTTTTTTCAGTTTTTAATGCATTGTGGTTATGCTGACGGTTAATACTTATAGTACGTTTTTGATTTTGGTCTTTATGTTTCTCAAACATGTCATTTTTTGTGTTTATCCTTGATGCGATCTTTTGAGGTACATTTTTTCAGATTTCATGACAGTGTGTGGCAAGTTAAGAAGTCTTGATGTGTTCATTTATGTTCCATTCATCAATCTCACTGGGCTAGCGATCGTTGCAGAAGAGGATTTGCGCTGTGGTGAGTTTTTGTCCGAAAAAAATGTCGTTACAATTTGGTAGTTTCCACTAGCTTCTGGTATTGGCTACTGAATGTTTCTTCAGTTTTCACATCTTTGAAATACACAGCGACGCTTTTTTGGGTTATTAGTGCGTTGAGAATATGCTGAAAGTTCATGGAAGTTCTGAGTTTTGATTTTGGTTTCGATGTTTCTGAAATATGTCTTTTTTTGTGGATTGCATTTTTGTTTGAATTGCATTCATCCTTGATGCAATTTTTTGTGGTACAAGTTTTTTTCGTTTTTCAGGATAGTGTGTGGCAAGTTAGGAAATCTTGATGTGTTCAATTTTGTTCCATTCATTAATTCTACTGGGTTAGCGATCGTTGCAAAAGCGGATTTGTGCTGTGGTGAGTTTTTGTCCGAAAAAAGTTGTTGTCACAAATTGGTAGTTTCCATTAGCTTCTGGTCTTGGCTACTGAATGTTTCTTCAGTTTTCACATCTTTGAAATACAAAGCGACGCTTTTTTGGGTTGTTAATGCGCTGTGGATCTGCTGACGGTTCATGGGAGTTCTGGGTTTTGATTTTGGTTTTTGATATTTATGTTTCTGAAATATGTCTTTTGTTGTGTTCATCCTTGATGCGGTTTTTTGTGGTACAATTTTTTTTTTCATTTTTCAGGACAGTGTGTGGCTAGTTAAGAAAGCTTGATGTGTTCATTCATGTTCCATTCATAAATTCTACTGGGTTTGCAATCTTTGCAGAAGCGGATTTGCGCTGTGGTGATTTTTTGTCCGAAAAAATTTGTCGTAACAAATTCGTAGTTTCCACTAGCTTGTGGTCTTGGCTACTGAATCTTTCTTCAGTTTTGACATCTTTGAAATACACAGCGACGTTATTTTTGAGTTGTTAATGCGCTGTGGGTATGCTGACAGCTCATGGGAGTTCTAGGTTTTTGATTTTGGTCTTTGTGTTTCTGAAATATGTCATTTTTTTGTGTTTATCCTTTATGCGATCGTTTGTGGTACAATTTTTTTCATTTCTCAGGACCTTGTGTGGCTAGTTTAGTCGTCTTGATGTGTTCAATGTTGTTCCATTCATCAGTTCTACTGGGTTAGCGATTGTTGCAGAAGCGAATTTGGGCTGTGATTTTTTGTCAGAAAAAAATTGTCGTCAGTGTACTGGCAGTATTTCTTTCTTTTCGGTCTCGACTACCAGACATTCCTTGAATCTTCACAAATTTGAAAACCAGAGCTGCCTATTGGAAATTATAAAACATTGCGTACTTGTTAATAGTACCTGTGAGTGCTTAGTTTTTGATTTTTTTTTTCTGTGGAATCATGTCTTTTTATGTGCCGATCACTGATTGGGTTTTTCTCGTTACAAGTTTTCCATGTTTGATCACAGTGTCTGGCTTATTTTATCAATTTGCTGTGCTCATTTTTATTCAATTCTACTGGAGTAAGGGTCGTTGCACTAGCGAGTTTGCGCTGGAATGTTTTTGTTTGAATAAAGTTGTCACAAATTGGTAGTTTCCACGAGCTTCTGGTCCCGGCTACTGAATGTTTCTTCAGTTTTGACATCTTTGAATTACACAGCGACGTTTTTTGGGTTGTTAATGCGTTGTGGTAATGCTGAAGTTTCATTTGAATACTACGTTTTTGATTTTGGTCTTTAGTTTCTGAAATACGTATTTTTTTGTGTTCATCCTTGATGCGATTTTTTTGTGGTGCAAATTTTTTCATTTTTCAGGACAGTGTGTGGCTAGTTAAGTCACCTTGATGTGGTCATTAATGTTCCATTCATATATTCTACAGGGTTGGCGATCGTTACAGAAGTGGATTTGCGCTGTGGTGATTTATTGTCCAAAAAAAAGTTGTCACAGATTGGTAGTTTCCTCTGGCTTCTGGTCTTGGCTACTGAATGTTCCTTCAGTTTTGACATCTTTGAAATGAATTGCACAGCGACACTTTTTTGAGTTGCCTATCCGTTGTGGAAATGCTGACGGTTCATGGGTGTACTAAGTTTTTGATTTTGGTCTTTGTGTTTCTGAAATATGTCATTTTTGTGTTTATCCTTGATGCGATCTTTTGTGGTACAATTTTTTTTCATTTTACAGGACATTGTGCGGCTAGTTAATTCTTCTTGATGTGATCATTGTTGTTCCATTCAAAAGTTCTACTGGATTAGCGATCGTTGAAGAAGCAAATTTGCGCTGTGGTGACCTTTTGTCCGAAAAAAAATTGTCGTCACAGTATTGGCAGTTTTTCTTTCTTTTTGGTCCTGACTACCAGACATTCCAAGAGTTTTCATAAATTTGAAAAGACAGAGCTGCCCTTTTGGCGTTCATAATTCAATTTTCAATTGCTGATGTTATCTGGGAGTTTCCCAATTTTTGATTTCAGTTTCTTTCTGTGGAACCATGTCTTTTTATGTGTCTATCAGTCATGCGGTTTTTCTTGTTCCAAGTTTCTCCATTTTTGATCACAGTGTCTGGCTGATATTATCATTTTGATGTGCTTGTTTTTTTTAATTTATTCAATTCTACTAGGGTAGTGTTCGTTGCTCTAGTGAATTTGCGCTGGAGTGTTTTTGTCTCAATAATGTTATCACAAAATGGTAATTTCCACTAGCTTCTGGTATTGGCTACGGAATGTTTCTTCAATTTTCACATCTTTGAAATACACAGCGACGCTTTTTGGGACGTTATTGCGCTGTGGATCTGATGACGGTTCATGGGAGTTCTGGGTTTTGATTTTGGTATTTATGTTTCTAAAATATGTCTTTTGTTGTGTTCATCCTTGATGCGGTTTTTTGTGGTACAATTTTTTTTTTCATTTTTCAGGACAGTGTGTGGCTAGTTAAGAAAGCTTGATGTGTTCATTCATGTTCCATTCATAAATTCTACTGGGTTTGCAATCTTTGCAGAAGCGGATTTGCACTGTGGTGATTTTTTGTCCGAAAAAATTTGTCGTAACAAATTCGTAGTTTCCACTAGCTTGTGGTCTTGGCTACTGAATCTTTCTTCAGTTTTGACATCTTTGAAATACACAGCGACGTTATTTTTGCGTTGTTAATGCGCTGTGGGTATGCTGACAGCTCATGGGAGTTCTAAGTTTTTGATTTTGGTCTTTGTGTTTCTGAAATATGTCATTTTTTTGTGTTTATCCTTTATGCGATCGTTTGTGGTACAATTTTTTTCATTTCTCAGGACCTTGTGTGGCTAGTTTAGTCGTCTTGATGTGTTCAATGTTGTTCCATTCATCAGTTCTACTGGGTTAGCGATTGTTGCAGAAGCGAATTTGGGCTGTGATTTTTTGTCAGAAAAAAATTGTCGTCAGTGTACTGGCAGTATTTCTTTCTTTTCGGTCTCGACTACCAGACATTCCTTGAATCTTCACAAATTTGAAAACCAGAGCTGCCTATTGGAAATTATAAAACATTGCGTACTTGTTAATAGTACCTGTGAGTGCTTAGTTTTTGATTTTTTTTTTCTGTGGAATCATGTCTTTTTATGTGCCGATCACTGAATGGGTTTTTCTCGTTACAAGTTTTCCATGTTTGATCACAGTGTCTGGCTTATTTTATCAATTTGCTGTGCTCATTTTTATTCAATTCTACTGGAGTAAGGGTCGTTGCACTAGCGAGTTTGCGCTGGAATGTTTTTGTTTGAATAAAGTTGTCACAAATTGGTAGTTTCCACGAGCTTCTGGTCCCGGCTACTGAATGTTTCTTCAGTTTTGACATCTTTGAATTACACAGCGACGTTTTTTGGGTTGTTGATGCGTTGTGGCAATGCTGAAGTTTCATTTGAATACTACGTTTTTGATTTTGGTCTTTAGTTTCTGAAATACGTATTTTTTTGTGTTCATCCTTGATGCGATTTTTTTGTGGTGCAAATTTTTTCATTTTTCAGGACAGTGTGTGGCTAGTTAAGTCATCTTGATGTGGTCATTAATGTTCCATTCATATATTCTACAGGGTTGGCGATCGTTGCAGAAGTGGATTTGCGCTGTGGTGATTTATTGTCCAAAAAAAAGTTGTCACAGATTGGTAGTTTCCTCTGGCTTCTGGTCTTGGCTACTGAATGTTCCTTCAGTTTTGACATCTTTGAAATGAATTGCACAGCGACACTTTTTTGAGTTGCCTATCCGTTGTGGAAATGCTGACGGTTCATGGGTGTACTAAGTTTTTGATTTTGGTCTTTGTGTTTCTGAAATATGTCATTTTTGTGTTTATCCTTGATGCGATCTTTTGTGGTACAATTTTTTTTCATTTTACAGGACATTGTGCGGCTAGTTAATTCTTCTTGATGTGATCATTGTTGTTCCATTCAAAAGTTCTACTGGATTAGCGATCGTTGAAGAAGCAAATTTGCGCTGTGGTGACCTTTTGTCCGAAAAAAAATTGTCGTCACAGTACTGGCAGTTTTTCTTTCTTTTTGGTCCTGACTACCAGACATTCCAAGAGTTTTCATAAATTTGAAAAGACAGAGCTGCCTTTTTGGCGTTCATAATTCAATTTTCAATTGCTGATGTTATCTGGGAGTTTCCCAATTTTTGATTTCAGTTTCTTTCTGTGGAACCATGTCTTTTTATGTGTCTATCAGTCATGCGGTTTTTCTTGTTCCAAGTTTCTCCATTTTTGATCACAGTGTCTGGCTGATATTATCATTTTGATGTGCTTGTTTTTTTTAATTTATTCAATTCTACTAGGGTAGTGTTCGTTGCTCTAGTGAATTTGCGCTGGAGTGTTTTTGTCTCAATAATGTTATCACAAAATGGTAATTTCCACTAGCTTCTGGTATTGGCTACGGAATGTTTCTTCAATTTTCACATCTTTGAAATACACAGCGACGCTTTTTGGGACGTTATTGCGCTGTGGATCTGATGACGGTTCATGGGAGTTCTGGGTTTTGATTTTGGTATTTATGTTTCTAAAATATGTCTTTTGTTGTGTTCATCCTTGATGCAATTTTTTGTGGTACATTTTTTTTTCATTTTTCAGGACAGTGTGTGGCTAGTCAAGAAATATTGATGTATTCATTGATGTTCCATCCATCCATTCTACTGAGTTAGCGATCGTCGCAGAAGCGGATTTGTGCTGTGGTGATTTTTTGTCCGAAAAAAGTTGTCGTAACAAATTCGTAGTTTCCACTAGCTTGTGGTCTTGGCTACTGAATCTTTCTTCAGTTTTGACATCTTTGAAATACACAGCGACGTTTTTTTGGGTTTTTAATGCGCTGTGGTTATGCTGACAGCTCATGGGAGTTCTAAGTTTTTGATTTTGGTCTTTGTTTTTCTGAAATATGTCATTTTTTGTGTTTATCCTTGTTGCGATTTTTTGTGGTACAAATTTTTTTCATTTTTCAGGACGTTGTGTGGCTATTTAAGTCATCATGATGTGTCCGTTGTTGTTCTATTCATCGGTTTAGCGATCGTTGCAGAAGCGAATTTGCGCTGTGCTGATTTTGTTCGAAAAAAGTTGTCGTCGCAGTTCTGGCAGTTTTTCTATCTTTTTGGTCCTGACTACCAGACATTCCTTGTTTTCATAAATTTGAAAGACAGGGCTGCCTTTTTGGGGTTTTAATACTTTTCTCACTTGGTGATGTTACCCGGGAGTGCCTAATTTTTGATATCCGTTCTTTTCTGTGGAATAATGTTTTTTTTGTGTGCCTATGAGTGATGCGGTTTTTCTCGTTACAAGTTTTTCCATTTTTGATCACAGTGTCTCGCTGATATTATCGTTTTGATGTGCTCATTCTGATTCATTTTCATATAAACTAGGGTAGTGGTTGTTGCACTAGCGACTTTGCGCTGGAGTGTTTTTGTCTCAATAAAGTTGTCACAAATTGGTAGTTTCCACTAGCTTCTGGTCTTGGCAACTGAATGTTTGTTCAGTTTTGACATATTTGAAATACACAGCGACGTTTTTTCTGGGTTGTTAATGCGTTGTGGTAATGCTGAAATGAATTACACAGTGAAACTTTTTTGAGTTGCCTATTCGTTGTGGAAATGCTGACGGTTCATGGGTGTACTAAGTTTTTGATGTTGGTCTTTAAGTTTCTGAAATATGTCATTTTATGTGTTTATCCTTGATGCGATCTTTTGTGGTACAAAACTTTTCATTTTACACGAATTTGTGCGGCTAGTTAAGTCATCTTGATGTGTTCATTGTTAATCAATTCATCAGTTCTACTGGGTACGCGATTGTTGCAGAAGCGATTTTGCGCTGTAGTGACTTTTTGTCCGAAAAAAGTTGTCGTCAGAGTACTGGCAGTTTTTCTTTCTTTTTGGTCCTGACTAAGACATTCCTAGAGTTTCCATAATTTTGAAAGACAGAGCTTCCTTTTTTGGAATGATAACTCATTTTTACTTGTTAATGGTACCTCTGAGTGCTTAGTTTTGATTTTAGTTTTTTTCTGTGGAATCATGTCTTCTTATGTGCCTATCATTGATTCGGTTTTTCTCGTTACAAGTCTTTTCATTTTGATCAGTGTCTGGCTGATATTATCATTTTGCTGTGCTAATTTTTTTTTTTTCAGTTCTACTGGGGTAGTGGTCATTGCACTAGCAAGTTTGCGCTGGAGTGTTTTTGTCTGAATGAAGTTGTCACAAATTGGTAGTTTCCACGAGGTTCTGGTCTTGGCTACTGAATGTTTCTTCAGTTTCGACATCTTTGAAATACACAGCGACGCTTTTTTGGGTTGTTAATGCGTTGTGGGTATGCTGAAGGTTCATGGGAGAACTAAGTTTTTTTGATTTTGGTCTTTATGCTTCTGAAATATGTCATTCTTTGAGTTTATCCTTGATGCGATCTTTTGTGGTACAAATTCTTTCTCTTTTTTTTTCAAGACATTGTGTGGCTAGTTAAGTCATCTTGATGTGTTCATTGTTGTTCCATTCATCAGTTTTACTGGGTTAGCGATTGCTGCAGAAGCGAATTTGCGCTGTGATTTTTCGTCAGAAAAAAATTGTCGTCACTGCACTGGCAGTCTTTCTTTTTTTTCGGTCTTGACTACCAGACATTCCTTGAGTCTTCACAAATTTGAAAAACAGAGCTGCCTTTTGGAAATGATAATGCATTGCGTACTTGTTAATAGTACCTGTGACTGCTTAGTTTTTGATTTCAGTTTTTTTCTGTGGAATCATGTCTTTTTATGTGCCGATCACTGATTCGGTTTTTCTCGTTACAAGTTTTCCATGTTAGATCACAGTGTCTAGCTGATATTATCAATTTGCTGTGATCATTTTTATTCAATTCTACTGGGGTAGTGGTCGTTGCACTAGCGAATTTGCCCTGGAGTATTTTTGTTTGAATAAAGTTGTCACAAATTGCTAGTTTCCACGAGCTTCTGGTCCTGGCTACTGAATGTTTCTTCAGTTTTGACATCTTTGAAATACACAGCGACGCTTTTTTGGGTTGTTAATGCGTTGTGGGTACGCTGAAAGTTCATGGGGGTACTAACTTTTGATTTTGGTCTTTATGGTTCTGAAACATGTCATTCTTTGAGTTTATCCTTGATGCAATCTTTTGTGGTAAAAATTCTTTTTTTCATTTTTTCAGGACATTGTGTGGCTAGTTTAGTCATCTTGATGTGTTCATTGTTGTTCCATTCATCAGTTCTACTGGGTTAGCGATTGTTGCAGAAGCGAAATAGCACTGTGGTGATTTTTGTCCGAAAAAGTTTTTCGTCACTGTACTGGCAGTCTTTCTTTCTTTTTGGTCTTGAGTACCAGACATTCCTTGAGTTTTCATAAGTTTGAAAGACAGAGCTGCCTTTTTTGGTTTGATAATGCATTGTTTACTTGTTAATGGTACAAGGGATTGCCGAATTTTTCATTTCGGTTTTGATCTGGCTTATATTATCGTTTTGATGCGCTCATTTTTATTCATTTTTTCATTTCTACTGGTGTAGTGGTCGTTGCACTAGCGAATTTGCGCTGGAGTGTTTTTGTCTCAATAAAGTTGTCACAAATTGGTAGTTTCCACTAGCTTCTGGTCTTGGCTACTGAATGTTTCTTCAGTTTTGATATCTTTGAAATACACAGCGACGTTTTTTTGGATTGTTAATTTGTTGTGGTAATGCTGAAGGTTCATGGGAGTACTACGTTTTTGATTTTAGATAATTTTTCAGAAATATGTCTTTTTTTTTGTGTTCATCCTTGATGAGATTTTTTGTGGTACGAATAACGAATACTTTTAGGAGAGTGTGTGGCTAGTTCAGAAATCTTGATGTGTTCAAGGTTGTTCCATTCATCAATTCTACTGGGTTAGCGATTGCTGCAGAAGCGAATTTGCGCTGTGGTGATTTTTTGTCCGAAAAAAGTTGTCGTCACAAATTGGTGGTTTCCACGAGCTTCTGGTCTTGGCCACTGAATGTTTCTTCAGTTTTGACATCTTTGAAATACACAGCGACGCTTTTTTGGTTTGGGTTGTTAATGCGTTGTGTGTATGCTGAAGGTTCATGGGAGTACTAGGTTTTTGATTTTGGTCTTTATGTTTCTGAAACATGTCATTCTTTGAGTTTATCCTTGATGCGATCTTTTTTGTGACAATTTCTTTTTCATTTTTCAGGACATTGTGTGGCTAGTTAAGTCATCATGATGTGTTCACTGTTGTTCCATTCATCAGTTCTACTGGGTTAGCGATTGTTGCAGAAGCGAGTTTGCGCTGTGCTGATTTTGTTCGAAAAAAGTTGTCGTCACAGTACTGGCTGTTTTTCTTTCTTTTTGGTCCTGACTACCAGAAATTCCTTGTTTTCGAAAATTTGAAAGACAGGGCTGCCTTTTTGGGGTTGATAATGCTTTGTTTGCTTGATAATGGTACCTGGGAGTGCTTAATTTTTCATTTCGGTTTTTTTTTCTGTGGAATCACTATTTTTTATGTGTCTATCAGTGATGCGGTTTTTCTTGTTACAAGTTATTCCATTTTTGATCACAGTGTTTGGCTGACATTATCGTTTTGATGTGCTCATTTTTGTTCAATAATTCAATTTACTGGTGTAGTGGTCGTTGCACTAGCGAATTTGCGCTGGAGTGTTTGTGTCTCAATAAAGTTGTCACAAATTGGTAATTTCCACTAGCTTCTGGTCTTGGCTACTGAATGTTCCTTCAGTTTTGATATCTTTGAAATACACAGCGACGTTTTTTTGGATTATTAGTTTGTGGTGGTAATGCTGAAGGTTCACGTGAAAACTAAGTTTTTGATTTTGGATAATGTTTCTGAAATATGTCTTTGTTGTGTTCATCCTTGATGCGATTTTTTGTGGTACAAATTTTTTAGTTTTTCAAGGCAATGTTTGGCTAGTAAAGTCATCTTAATGTTGTCATTGTTGTTGCATTCATTATTTCTAGTGGGTTAGTGATCGTTGCAGAAGCGAATTTGCACTGTGGTGATTTTTTTTCCGAAAAATGTTATCACAAGTTGGTAGTTTTCTTGTAGTAAACTACCAAAATTTCTTTGGGAACACAAAACTGTTGATGTCGTTTGAAAAACAAAAACTCAACATAGTGAATCTTAGAAGTCGACGTCAGAAATAAGTCATGTGGTCTAATGTCATTTTTGAGACTTGAAACCAAGTTGGGAATGATTTGATAACTCTTTTTTTTCAATTAGCCCGATAATAGTATAACTAATACACCGGCTTCTTTTTTGCTTTCCAATAATAACAGCTCAATTGTACAATCAAACCTATGCAGAAATTTCAACTTTTAAGGCCACCATTGGACTCATATACGAGATGACTGGGTCGGAAGTCAGCCAATCGATGGCTCCGAGAAGCACATTACTGCCTTATTTGTCATTATAAATCAGTGCAGTATTCTGCTTTTGAGCGCCGTCGCTTGGCTGACTTCTGACCCAGTTATCTCATATATGATTGCGATGGTGGCCTTAAAAGTTGATATTTTTGCATTCGTGAAGTAGTTCTGAATTTTGATCAGAAATCATATCAATGAACTTTGATTACGTATGTGTTGAATACTTTCTGTTTTCTCGCACGTGTAATTTTTTTTTATAGGAAATCAATTTATGCTGATGACAGAACTTGCTTGAACTTGTTGATCACAACTGGAGTATGTATATTTGGAGAATGTTTCCATCAGGAAAACAGGATTTTTGGCGTTTGAGACAACTCCTCCTTTATGGTTGTGGTTCAACTAGGAGCAGGCTTAGAAAATTGTTGCTCCCATATGAAAAAATGCTTATCGTACAATTTCCATAATGAAAAAATGCTTGTATTACAATTTCCATATTTGATAAAATGTTTCTCATAAATTTTCCAATAATGAAAAAATGTTTATCCTACAATTTCCGTATATGAAAAAATGTTTATCCTACAATTTCCATATATGAAAAAATGTTTATCCTACAATTTCCATATATGAAAAAATGCCTAGCCTAGAGTTTTTTTTTTTTACTATTTTCTCAGTCTATGAAACTGTAGGAAGTTGTAGGATAAGCATTATTTCATAAATGGAAACTGTAGGATAAGCATTTTTGGTCAACCCGGGTATCTACAATTTCAAGAAGTGCTTAACCGTTCTCAACTCAAGCAAGATTTTTTTCGGTGTCTTGACCAAAAACAAGGTGAGCGACTTTTTTCAAATGCTCGTGCAAAATAATCACTGGAAATTTTGTAAGTATGTGTGTATGTATGTATGTATGTATGAATGTATGCATGTATATATGTATGTATGCATGTTTAAATGTAAGTATGTTTGTATCTATGTATGTATGTTTGTATGTATGTATGTATGTATGTATGTATGTATGTATGTATGTATGTATGTATGTACGTATGTGTGTATAGATGTATGTACGTATCTTTGTAAATATTTATGAGCAAGTTTTCTAAAAAAAAAAAACGCTCAAAAAACCGCTCAAGATTTGAGCGGTTTGAGCGGTTTTTTAGACAATTACGCTCAAAATCTTGCCTCTAAATGAGCGGTTTGAGCGGTTTTTGAACGGTTTATCTTAAAAAAACCGCCCAAAAACCAAGCAAGATTTGAACGGTTTTGAGTAGTTTATCTAAAAAAACCTCTCAAAAACCGCGCAAGATTTTAGCGGTTTTTGAGCGGTTTATCCAAAAAAACGCTCAAAAACCGTGATAAACCGTTTTTTAGATAAACCGCTCAAAACCGTTCAAATCTTGTGCGGTTTTTGAGCTGTTTTTTCAGATAAACCGTTCAGAAACGGTCAAACCGCTCATTTCAAAGCAAGATTTTAAGCGTAATTGTCTAAAAAAACCGCCCAAACCGCTCAAATCTTGCTTCAAATTAGGTGAAAAATCTCGACACGGGAGGCGATAGAGAGTACTCCGAGGGGGAAGCGAGACACAATCTAGTCACTGGTCTGCGGGAGATGGTACCTGTCAAACCCAGGGGACAGAAATAATATTCAATGCATATGCTACATGGTAAGACTTTTCACCCTCTTCAAAAATTTGAAATACGTAAAAAAGTAGCAAAATACTCAGTCGTTTAGAAATTAAAAAATTTATTTGAAAATTTTTATTCGAACTTTGTTAAATGGATTTCTTTTTTTATGTTATAGTTCTAGATTTCTAGAATGTTTTACATCACAGAATGCTATCCGAAGTCACCAAACTTCAACCCTTTTATTTAGGGGCGGATCTAGGATTTTATCGAGGGGGATGAGTTTTCAAAAAAACTTCGAATAGTTTGACGACCTTTTTTTTGGTCGGACAAATTGATGCTGAATTCTCCGAAATCACTATCACAACCCTCAATTCGATAAAATTTTCTGCGCCGTAGGCAAGTTTTTGAAAAAACACAGACCAAAAAAAGCGTTTTATGCCTTTTTTGGAAAATGTTGACCAAAAAATCTAGTTTTTCGACGCACGCTTCCCCCTCAAAACTAGTATAGATTGCCGCCAAAGGCGCTTTTAGACAAAAAACGGATATCCCAAAAATTTGCAAAGGAGGGAACCTTTTGGGTCGGCAAAGCATCGAATTCCTGAGGAAAATGTTTAAAACTCAAGAAGGACCGCCACAAGTGAATCATATTGTACTTTGTGTTTTTGTAATTGAATAAGATACATTTTCTAGGATAGGATCTATAAATTGAGTCAAGGTACTTAATAGTGACTTCTTGTCTGACAAAAATCTGGAAAATAGTCTTGTTTTTGTCATTGAGTAAATCAAGTTACCCTGGATCCTCAAATTTAGAAAAAGATCAGCCTGCAAGTTGTCTCATCACTGTTGAAAAAAAAACAATTCAAGAGATCATGATTCTGTAAAGTTTTGCTTAAGAGAGTAACTAGATGATTTCTTGTCGTGACTGTTTGTCGAGACTGATTCAACATTGTGACACTCGTGTCTCCAGATGGTTTGCCGGGGAGTTGCCAGTCTCAAATGAGGCACAGGGGATGCTGTCTACAAGTTAATGTTTTATCGAATATCTTGACCCTATCTTTTTTCTATTAATTTTCAGCTGTTGCGACAAAACAGAGCAAATTGGGTTGTTTTGTTTTTTCGCAACTTGATCCTTCATTCCAATTCGTTCCTTTGTGATAAATAATTGCATAACATTGTCAAATGAAAATTTTTTTCAGGCAGAAACTATACATTATGGTCTTTGACCGATTTTAAATTTTGATACAATAATTGAAAGTACGAAATAAACTATTGAACATTTTTTGGTACGGCAAATGATCTGTTGGGAGACGTGTATTCCTTTATATATCGTTAATGTCATTAAAAGTTTTTGTTCCGAGCATTTGAAAAGTGGGGAGGAACTTTGCATTTGGGGAGCCTGCAAGTTGTCTAATGATTGTTAAAAAATAGACTATTCAAAAGATCGTGATTCTCTAAAGTTTTGCTCAAGAGAGTAATTAAATGATTTCTCTCTAACTAACTATTTGGCTTGTAATCAATTTTTACTGATCCCTTCAACCAGAAGTATCGATTGCTAGAAAATTATCTTAAGCCAATCAAAATTC
Organism: Symsagittifera roscoffensis; assembly: GCF_963678635.1. Classification (NCBI taxonomy): domain Eukaryota; kingdom Metazoa; phylum Xenacoelomorpha; order Acoela; family Convolutidae; genus Symsagittifera; species Symsagittifera roscoffensis. The sequence continues at coordinate 60,171 of NW_026971373.1, read as the reverse complement.
AGTATTTTAAATGAATCTTAAAGAATCAAGTTAGAAAATCAGTCTTTTTTTGAATTTTTGAAGGAAGTTGATCACTGAAATTTTTGGTACATTCGGTAAAATCAAATGTCATTAGATACAAGTTAGACGATTATAAGTGATAGTGATTCAAATAATGATTCTCTTTCTGAACCACAAGGAAAATTGCATTCATTCAATTGTGAAAACCAATTTTGGGCTAATGAACGAAGTAATAAAAGATTAATTTCAGAAAATTTCCATCCGTGTTTGAGTTTGCACTTTTTTTCAGTCTCTGCGCCCCTTAATGTGTTCACGATCAACGATGACTTCGAAGCAGACCCTTTAATCTACTATATGCGCACCCACTTCAACTGATCACGTCGTAGTATTAGGTAATTTCTTCTTTCTCTACATTCAATCATTGGATATTTGTTTTGAAAAATGAGGAATCTCTTTCTGCATTTTTTCATTCAATTCTGCAAAAAAAGTTCTATGGAGAAAAGATGGTTATAAAAATTGATATATAAATATTTTACTGAAATTGTTTGTTTAGGAGGGGTACCGTGGACATGTATGGATGTGTGTAGGTGCTGTTGAAAAATAGAGTGAAGGGTGACAAGATCATTCTGGTCAGGAGGGAGTTGGAAGAGAGCGAACCCACTTGATTTAACCAGTCAGAGGTTAGAAACCAATTAGATACTCGGGATTATATAACTACGAGGAAAATAAAGGACTTATGAGCGAATCGGATGAAGGAATCAGTTCGGATCACTCTTTGCGGAACTGTTTTCGCAATGTGTCGAATTAAAAAAAAATTTGTCTCCGATGAAGCTCGAAACTAATATTCATGAGAAATGCAGTCAGATACGCTCTTCCAACTGAGCTGAGGGTTGGAAAAAGTTCTCGGCTTTAGGATTGCCGTTATGATCAGTTGAGTACAAGAAAAGCTAGGACTTTTCACTTGACCCTTCGATGGTATTTTAGGTTGAAGAACTAGTCGATTCAATGTTGACGAAAAAAGGCGTGCGTGTGTTGGATAAGTGTGAGCTATACAGCTGGCGACAGTCGGACTCCACCCCTGATCACCTAGTTTGTTAAGTGTCTCTCAAAGTGGATGGGGAGTGGCAGAGTTATTCTTGTCAGTGTGTGATCTCATTCCAGGATAAGAGGGTCTACTTCCACGCATTCAGGGGTAAGTCAGCACGATCCTATAGGGTATCCGTGTTAGTTATTTAAAAAGTTAAAATGGCTAAAAAAAGTTCGGCCGCCTAAGTTTTTCATACTATTTCTTAGGTTTTTTATGTTTTAATAATTTATTCCATGAAAACTTTAGAAATAGTATGATATAATTATGATATATATGTTAAATGAAATAATGCTAAATTTTGTTTGATTTAGTGTCATACTCGGGTGCTGGATTGTTGCTTTTGCTAGGTATTATGTAACAATAGTCGCCATCTAAAATTCTGGATGAATAGTTCATAATTTACTGGCAAAATCCAAAAATTTGGTCAATTTCTTCTGGCAATTTCCTCTTGCTGACAATTTTGACAGTTTCGTCTTTCTGAGAACTCCTTTTTTCTAGCATGTCGAACATTTCAGCGGTGAATGACAGCTGTCTGGTATTCGACAGTCGCCTGGTGATTGACAGTGACTTCCACACCAACGATGTCTGTGTCAGGGCGGCTGGACCGCTCACCAAATTCAGCAGGAGATACAACGCAGACCAGTGGAGTCACGCCAACTTCAACTCACACCAAGTGGGGTCGGAGGCAAGTTTGCTTATTTGTTTGTGATTTCTCTTTGTAGTGTAATAGTTTTGTAGAATGCTTAAAATGTGTGTCTATTGCGCCTATTTTATTGTTAAAAAATGAGCAAGGAAAGTGCTGTTGGGTATAAGTCTTCTTGCGCTTCTATCAACAATCAGATTTATGCATAGTGCATGCAGGCCTTACTGATTGAATTTGTCATTTAATAATTGGGGGAAAATTGTTTTCATGGTTTTTTTAGAAGGGCATTTTGTTCACATGGTCTAATTAGAGGAAAGATAGTTCACATGGACAATTCAAATTTTTTTTTCTAAAATCTGTGATTTTAGCTGGCCCACTCGATGCTTCGTCTGTTTGACCCCACAATTGAACAACCCAATGACACGGAAGACGACTTCGACATTGAAGGGGAAGACGACAACATGAGAGAGCAGCTGAACAACATGATTGTGATTTATTCCAAGCCAACTGTGGTGTATTGTGTGTTGCCGGGGGAGTTTGAGTACTTGTGTGTGAGGAAGCTGGACTTACTGAAGAGGGTGGAAGAAGCTAGGAAGGAACCGAACTATGAATGCATACGGTCGTTAAGAGTAGTGAACGTAGTGAAGACTCTTGTTAATTAGGTCTTTGTGACTTTTTGTTTCTTTTTCAGGAAAAAGTCTCAAAATGCTCTAACAACTACAGTTGTGCACTCTTTTATATTAATGAATTTATGAATGCACTTAGGTATACAGTGCTGATTTAAATTATCCGGACAAAACGAACAAAACTTGAATTTTCAAACGCATTGTTCTCAAATTGGGTTAAGATTAGACAAAAAGTGAAGAGGACAAAAGTTCACCGGAATTAATATGGTGCCATTTTTTCTCCAAAATTCTCAACAAAAATTTTATCCCAAAAATGGGTCATTTTGGCTTTTTTCAATTAATCAAGAATTACGCTGAAACCACTTTGTTAATTGATATGAAAATTATATCACAGGAAGCCTCTTGCGCAGTTCAACAAAGTTTAAGAAGGATTAAGTTTCCAAAAAATTGCGCAAATTGTTTAAAATTTATTTTTAAACAGATATTCTGGGTTTTATGTAGTAAAAATCTTATTTATTGACTATCAAGTGAAAATTTTTTCATTTATACTGGTTTTTGGAGATTTAACCCTTCTTAAACTTTGTTGAACTGCGTAAGAGGCTTCCTATGATATAATTTTCATATCAATTAACAAAGTAGTTTCAGCGTAATATTTGATTAATTGAAAAAAGCCAAAATGACCCATTTTTGGGGTAAAATTTTTGTTGAGAATTTCGGAGAAAAATGGCACCATATTAATTCTGGTGAAATTCTAAGCAACTTTTGTCCTCTTCACTTTTTGTCTAATCTTAACCCAATTTGAGAAAATTGCGTTTGAAAATTCAAGTTTAGTTCGTTTCGTCCGGATAATTTAAATCAGCACTGTATATGCTTTTTAGAGTTCAATTGAAATTCATCTGCTGGAAGTGACCTAAATAGCACTCTCCAAGTAGGAATTTGAGAATGGCGCGAAAAAACGTGAACGATTTCTAGTTTCGATTGTGGAGTTTAATTTTTAGATTTCCAGCGGATTAAAAGCTTTACAGAACAAACTTACCTCATGTTCCAGTTTTCTCAAATTGTGCCAATGCTATCGAATGTATTAGCGCGAGGCTTCGAACATTTAAGAGTAGCAATCAAGACATTACATTTAAAGTCATTGCATGAAGAATAGCAAGCATTCGTTTCCTGTTGCAGGGCAAAGAATACGTCACTGGCTCTCTTGACACATCTGAGGAACCAACCAAAGGCGACAAGTCTGGCTACTTTATGATCCACGTGAACAACTACAGCACAGTGCAGACGGTGACTTGTGTGAAGAAGAGAGGGGAGGGGCAGAATGGAAACAAGAGGAGTAGTTTGAGGAGTGGGAATATTCTGTGTCTGTATGGGAAGAATGAGAAGTTGCTGAATAGAATGGTGTCCAGGTTAGAGTCAGTGATAATTGCCTATTTTTCCGGCTTTAATTGGCAAAAATTGATGCGCTGCTATTGTTTAAAATAACGCAACATATTACCGTATTTGACAATGTCCGGAATTTATGATCTATTTTTGAGATACAATCGAGCTCTAAATTGTTTTTTTTTTTGAAATTATGGGTTGTTCTATTGTATCAAATAAAAATTGTGCCGAAAACTTTTTAATGAAACACTCCGAGACGAAATAAAAAAGCGCCGAGACAAAAATTGCTAAGAATGTTCTGGGATTTTGAGAAATAATTTGAGTGAGTTTTTTGTGGCGAAATAATCATTATTATTACAATTTACATCCAAACCAAAGTAACTTTTGTTTGTTGCTAGATTCGAAGAGGGTCTAATAAAGGACTTCTACACTTACTTCGAGGAGCCCTGGGCAATGGCTCTGTTCCACGACAGATTCGAAGACCTCCTCCTCGAGATCAGAGAGATACTCACAAATCCACCTCCAGTGAGACATTTGTATAGATATGTTGTAATGATCATCGTGAAATGATAAAAAAACATGGTATGCGAGATTGATATGAGGCTATCAGATATGAAGTTGAAATGAATTATGAGAATTAAATGTCTAAAATCATTGATTGCTCATGAAAGTCATTAATGTTCATGAAAGAGAACATGGTTTCAAAGTTCTAGCGGCTGTTGATTTTGCCTCAAGTTAAACACTTGCCCACCAAAACGTGATGTGGCATGTATTGGAAAAAAATAACAGTTTTTTCGAAAGGTTGATGCATGCAGCAAAAGTATTGACGGGATAAACGGTTATCTGTGTATAGGTTCAAAGTGGAGATGAAGGTGAAGACGGCGAGATGAATTCGTTCACGCAGAAAGTCCGAGCCATCATCGAGGAAAACATGGAGGTGAGCAAATCAGAAAATATTCATTTTAGATTTTTCCACTTTTCAAAGATAAGAGAAGTTTACAGATGCACGTATGATGACTGGTTCCTTTTAAACAGCAATAATTAAATATGGATCGTCAAGTTGTAGGTGTATTTTCTCAGAAAGTCATTTTTCAGGCTCAAATTTGATTTTTCGCGGTGTGACTTTGATTTTTTTCAAGTTCATTTCAATTCCTTTTCCTATTTCTTTTCGTTCAATACACTTTTCCAACTGCATGTTTGCTATGTTTTTATGACGGTCTTGATGATTGTTTTGGTTTCAGGAAACAGCCTTAAAATGTTATTATAACTACAGCTGTGCACCATATATATTAATGCATTTTTGAATTCGCATAGATACTTATGCTTTTTTTGAGTTCAATTCATATTTATTTGCTAACAGTTGAGGTAAGTTGTTCTCTCCAATTATGAAAGCGTAAATGGCGCGAAAATGTTATCGGTTCTTACTTTCAGTAGAGTTGAGTTGTTTCTTGCTGTTGATCCAATTTTTTTTTAATTGGTTTAATTTGAACAAAATACCAATCATCGCAGGTTGATTCCATTTTTTTTAGTTTTCGAGTTCTAAGGTGGCTATAATTTATTCACGTAACATTTTTAAAGCTGTTTTCTCTCGTTTTTTGGCGAAGTTTAAATAACTCAACATGCGTTGTTTTGGCGAATGGTACTCCGACCGCGACTTCACGATTTCATCGACTCGAAATAAGACGAGGTTACGAGCTTCGTTGATTCATACATCTTTTCACGTGCTTTCAGTCTGGACAAATGGTTTTAGCAGCATGGTCAATTCAGCCAGTCTCGTCATGTTGCAAGTGTGTTGAAAACGAGAACAGAGCACGTGTTTTTGTAAATCACATTGTTTTATTTTTTTTCATGACGTATTTGGTATATGGCATGTCTGTGCTTATGCGTATTGAACAATATTTATGTTGTCAAAGAGTATTACCAGTTTTTGTTATTTTAGCAGGTTGCTAACCTGGTCAAAAGTGAACAGTTCGCGAGCGCCATTCGATTATTGATTACGTCTGATCCGTTTCGTGGCTGTCTCGTTTTTGTATTAATCAAAATAGCTTACGCGTCATTGCAAAGTAAACATGAGTCCGTTGACTATGTTCTTTGTTTTTCGCTAAATGATAGTTAGATGTTGTTTTTTGCTTTTCAGACCATTTTTGGGAGAAAATTCAATCTTATTGTTTCATTTCATTTTTGGTGAAAGATGCTAAGGTTTTGTTATTTCACGTTAATCAAGGCCATGGTAAATGTTTCCTTCAATTATCAGTCCCAAATGCACAAAAAACGACAACAGTCTGGAAAAAATGATGAAAAAATGTTTGTTTCCTTTGTTTTTTTTTATCGAGAATAAGAATAACTGGAAAGCGGTTATTCTTGTGTTGTAATTTATCTGATTTTTTTTTCGTTTTTCTAGATGAAGTCTGGAGAGTGGAACAAACTGATGAAGGAGTTCCAGTCTGGAGGGTACAAGAAGAGTGTGGAGACCAGACTGCTGGCCTACTTGAGCTACAACTACTACCACCTGCCAATGTATGCCAAACCAGGCATGCTGTAATTGAATACTTATAACAGACGAGTGCGGCTCAGTTGTAGAGAACGGATTTAATTGGAAACTAAACTCAAAAAATGTTAATGTGTGATGCTTTGTTTCCATAGTCAGAACTCTGCCGCGTTTTGCCTTTACTTGGATCAGTTGTCCTAATAAGAGCTTAATTATGACTAACTGGCTTAGCTACTCGCATAAAAGCTCATGTTACACGCAACATGCAAACTCATGGGGCGTCAAATAGTTAACTCAATAACCTCATTCATTATGTGGGCGTTTAAGTTAGTTGTAGTGACTGACTTGTAAATATATGTAAAGCCATCTAAGTATGAAGTTCATGTAAAATGTAAAAATGTCTTATACTGTACAGGGTTTTAAGTCCAGCTTTTGCTCGAACAATTGAAGTTGGTTTAGCACTCTAGCATTCTTTTGTGTGCAAATCAAAAACTCACATAAGAAATTCATATTAACCGTCTCAACTGTTTAACCATTTGAAAATATCAAATCTATTTTTTGAATTTAAATGTTTGACTATATCATTGTTTTGCATTCTGAGTAATCAGGAGACATGGTTATTTTTGAACCTTTTAAATGAAAAAGACTGATTAGCAAGGTAAAAAAGTCACCTACGGCGTAGTCATTTAACCTGTTCTACCACTTTTTACAAGCTGTAATTTGGATGCACAGAGGCTTAGTCGTCAAATTTTGCCGAAACAAACAGCCTTTATCAATTTATCAGATAGCAAAAAAAAACTTGGTTAGGATCACAATCTGAGTTCAATGATGGCTAGCTTTTTGTCAATTCAGCGAGTTTTATTAAAATGCACTAGGAGTCAAAATGGACCACCAAAATGGACACGCGCTCCGTTCAACGATAAATTTTTCTGATCAGTCTCGTGCTCTATCGCACGTGCTGCGGTTTTCTTGATAGAGAGTATGACGTTAGCTTCATTGCCCAGCCTTATCAAGTCACAATTATAAAAAACTTGTTCAGACCACAATTTCTGGCCTGCCAAAAAGTATTATATCTAATTTTAGCGTGACATGCAAACCTTGTGATATGTCAACTATTTGTTTCGTAGATTGAACAAATAATTCAGTATTTTAAGGCAACCAGTTTATTAATTAATGAAGCTGCAAGAGTGATGAAAATGGGCCAGGCTTATCACGAGCTCTATTCAATGATAGACTTTGTCTGATTTGTCTTGTGACTTAACGAAGTTATTGTAATCTACAGCCAGTCTTAATTAAAATTTTAAAATCAAAGCAGACCACAGGATCTGGCTAACATAAAATTCAAAACAAAAGCATTTTGCAGCACAGCAAATCTGTTTAAACACTGAAATCTGCTAAATCTGCTCGCCAGCTTGTCAGGTTCTGCTCGCCAGGTGCGTAAGTGTTTATGATCATTCTTAATACTTAAATTAAATCAAATCATTCTTAATACTATATATCTAAAAAACATACGTTGGAATAGATGCAGGTCAATTTTAACCCTTTTCAATGGGTCGATAAATGCTAATATCTTTGTACGCGAGATGAGAGTTTGATACCAATATGCTAATTTCAAAACAAGACAAAAAAATTGAATTTTCGAGATTCTGGTATTGTTTTTTTTACCACGAACGCAAAATTGAGATCTTTTTCTACGCCAGTCAATAAAGCCTTCAGATACAAACCCTGCTTCTATTCTTTGAAAAAGAAGAAATTTGATTTTAGCTAAACAAATGAAACGTTCCGCAGCTAATCTTGAAATACCTGAAAACGAAGAATTAGAACAAATTAATTTTAAAAGAGTTCATACCACAACAAAAACCAAAAGATGGGAATTCTAATTTGAAAATTTTGAGAGCTCTTGAAAATACACGCTTCAGGAAAAAGCATTTGCAAGTCTTCGTAATCTTTCTGAATCAACTGGCGAAAATTTCTAAAAAACACAACATTTTTAAAACTGCAACCAGCTTACAACAAATAAAAGTTAGCTCGAAAAAATTCCGCGTTTGGAAGTGATCAAACGATGAAAATGAGTCTATTGGCCTTGTAGACCTGGAAATTAACATGAAACAAAGATAATAAGAAACAAGGATAGCCGGTTACTGTACAAGCAGCACAGAATAATCGACCATAGTCTTTAGAAAACTACTGCTTAGAAGGTACTTTTTTCCAAACTAGTTTGGTTTTTTCTGCTTGGTGTGATAAAAGGATCTGACGTAAAATTGAACTATAATTTAGGCATATTAGACAATCATAGTATTAAAGGCGAATCGGACAAAAAAATTATCTGGCAAAATGACTAGAAAAACTGAAAAATAATCATAAACTTCATTGAATATAATAATCAATTTTTGAGCTTTTTGAAGTTTTTGGTTCCCAAAATGAAGCTGAAAAACCCAAAAGTTTGTTTTTTTTTGCTCAAAATTAGGTTTTAAAGTCTAAAAATAGGCTTGTTTTATTTGCTCGAATTCGCTTGTTTTATTCGCTTGACTAAGACAAAAAATCAAAAAATTTGAAACCGGTTCTTCAGAGTGGTGATGTAAAAGTAGCTGATCAAAAAACTGGGGACTAGGTATAATCGACAGCCATACTAAAATAAATACATCGAATAACAAAGTTACAACAATCCCGAAAAAAAAAGTTCCTCCCCATTTTCAACGGTTGGAACAAAATTAGAAAAAGAGTAGATTTCACGTCAAAACTCTTGCGTGTAGAATCTGTTCGAACAAAGTATGTTACAAAAACAGACGATTATTTTATGACGAATAAAAAATCAAAAATTTTATGTATACAATGGAACGTATTTCACAGGAATTCAAAAAAATTTGTAATTCGACAGACATCGATACATAAAATTCTCGAGTAATTTGATTTAATTAGATTTAATTTGCACCAAAAGCAGTAACAAAAAGGCATGTTCTAATTTTGTTTTCCTCAAAAGCGAACTCTTCAGCAGAATAAGTAGTCAAGTCAACATACTACCTAGGAAATTTCGTGAGAGTTTCTAAATTAGATTTAACAAATTTTTACAGACAAAAGAATTGTATGTTCTGATAGAACAAAAAAATTGAACTGCAGCCTGTTCGAAAAGCAGAAAAATATTGTTTCGAGTAATATTTCAGCGGACAAAATTACTGTTCATTTCATTGATGGAAGTTTTTCTCAGAACAGACAATTTAGAAAAAATTAAGCAAAAAATTCTCACGTGATTGGACGGTTGCTTATGTGTAATTGTCTTTCAAACAACATAGGGTAACATGAAAATTAAAGCAGTCTGCAAGCATGATCATGACGTTTATATATTTGGACAGAACCCAGTTTCAAACGGTTGCAGTACAAAATCTTCCTTCCTTGAAGTGAAAAAAATCACAAATAAAAAAATGCAGCTATCAAAAAAATTGTAGGATTCAACCTAAATCCCGTCAACTATTTTTGAACTTGGCTACAAAAAAAAATACGTTCAGTGGGACTAGAAATTTGTTTTGACAGTCAAGTTCAAAAAAATGTAATTGATTGAGTCCTACTACCAAAGCCAGCCATGCCTACTACATTTTGCAGGAAAACAACAAAAAGATAAAAATAACGAAAAGAACTGCTTCTCAAGCTTGTCTCTGTGTTGATTAAAAGTTCGACAATATAAAGACAAAAATGCATCTATTAACAGCGGAGAAGATTTCCATTTTGTTAATTGAGAAGCAATTCTTTTTTCTCTCTTTGTTTTTGAGCGATTGCCTCTTTTAGATACTTTAGATAACCATTCCGGGCAAAAACTGATGCTCATAAACACCAGATAGTTCGAGTTTGAGTTAGTCGGAGGTTGCAACAGGTTCTATAGCCATTGATCCGAGGGCCAGAGGTACTATCTTTCTTGCTTTTCTACCTCAGTCTGTTCAAACCAAACTAATTTGACTCATTTAGCCACGGAACTTTCCAGATTCCAGATTGTTACAACCTAGAAGATACTATCAAAATAACATCCTCCACTCTAGAAAAAAAAGAAAACCCCCATGGCCAGGTCTCAGAATACCTGAAACACTCGAACGTCGTTAAAAATAGGGCTGGGTATCTATGGTTGTATTTTTTGTAGACATTGTACAAATTACTCTTTTCATATCGATCAATATTAAACTCCCTATAATCAATTAGGTCAATTGAAACTGTCTCAGGTAATTAAATTGTTGACCTCACGGCATATTAATAACATCGGAACTAGTCTCTGTGAGGAAACCAATCAAGGAATAAATACCTATCCAGAAAATAGCTCAAGAAGTTTGATAAAGATTTCATAAGTTTTTGACCTTCGTATCACTTTACTGGGAATCTCCCCAGTCTAGCTGTCGAATGATTCTCTGGAACGTACGGTTTTTACAGGTGAGTACAAAACCCTCTTTCGAATTTATGTAGGGAACAAAACAACTCTACTCTATTGATATTTTATTAATCCAATTGCCAATAGTATTTGGACTCAAGTACACGTTTCCCGTCCTTCACCCTATTGTAATTTCGGTTGTTCTGATTTCCACTTTTGAGTCTCAGTTGTCACAAAAAAACCATGTATGACAAACTCAATTCAAATTTTTTTAAAAACAAAATACAGATCAAAAATTTCCCGTTTGATGACTAAATGCGGTAACTTCCCAAATGGCATAATTCCCAAATGGCATAAAAGTGAATTTCTTCCCAAATGGCAAAAATTTTAAGTTTTCATTGTGATTGAAACGTTTTCTATCGATTTCTAATTCTAACATTTTGCCAGGAACGAAAGCATGTGAACAAGACTTGGAAATAATTGCTTCCAAACAAATGTTACGCAACAAATTTGTCGAACAAAAGCAGCTCATTAATAACCGCAAGCTTATGCTTCTTGCTTTTGATTTAAAAAAACTCTATAAATTTTTCAAGATAGATTGTCAATCACATTTAAAATGACAACTTGACTTGTTTTTTCACATTGTTCACGAAAAAATTGGTCTCGATTTCTTTCATGGCAATTGTTGCATGAAATTTATGCCATTTGAGAATTTTTTCCCTTTTATGCCATTTGGGAATTATGTCATTTGAGACGTAATCACTGAATGATACACATCCACCTTGTGAACATCTGTGATATGTTTTATTGGAACTTTCAAAAACGCCATGCACAGACACTCCTGTTCATATTAGCCAAAATTGATCGCTCAGCAATATTTCAATATAGTTTCAAAAAAAACGTTTGCAACAAGTTTCGACGTTAGAAAACAGTAATACATTAGTAATTATGTAACACAGTAATTATGTAATTTTTAGTGCAACATGGTGTTTTTCTAGTTGGGTTTTTTATAGTATTTAGATTGTGCTGAGTTTTTCATCAAAAATTAAACCCGATATTTTTATGTATACTTTTATATGGGTTGTTGTTCGTCGACAAACCAATGAAAATTTGAAAAAGGTATGTGCTCAAAACTGACTAAAAAGAATATTAGACTCCACATTTTTTTGCGTGATAAGCAAACTCTCCTGACTTCTATTCAACATGTTTATTTATTCATCTACATAGTCGAGTTTTTGTTCATTAAATGCAAATTTCTTACTATAAAAAACTTTCTTTGCTATAAGATGAATCTATCTATCAAACGTTTTGTAAAGTTTTTCGCTTTTAGACGACGTAGAATGGCTTATGGAGGAATTACTTTGCCAAAAACTGTTTCAAATTGTTACAAAGTTGCTCTCAATTCGGTTGATCAGGCTCTCGAAGACATCCTTGAAAATGATAACTACAAGACAACGCACCTGGATATTGCAGCAAGAGATTTCGCAACAGTGGAGAGGCAGCTCAAGAAGGATATTTCGTGTTTGGCGAAACAAGCAGAAGACATGGTTGCTCTAGAAAAAGAGGTATCAGATGGATTCAAAAAAATACAATCAAAACAAAATGAAACTGCTCTGGAACTGAAAAAAACTGAATTGCGTGCCGAAGAAGCGCAAAACAGACTGACAATGAATGCAAAAGAGGCTAATAGGTGGGCAGAAAGAGCAAACAAAGAGATCAGAGAACATGAAAGCAAAAGTGTGGCACAGGTTTTCACCGGCTCACTAGCTTATGTGGGTGCATTTATATTTCCGCTCTTACCCCCTGTGGGCGCTGTAGCTATGGCAGCAGGCGCTGGCTCAACAGTTGCTCTTGGAATATCAAAAATGTCCAACACAGAAAAATTTAAGGAATATGAAAAAGAACATATACAATGTGTCGAAGAAATAAAGAAAAATTTGGGCGAGGGTTTTGTACTTTTTTTGAAACACTTGAATCTGGCAATTGAAATTGCGTCACTCGGAGCTTTGCTCGAAATAATTCAGGAGTGCAAGGAGTTCCTCGAGAGATTTCGTACTCAAGCCTTACATGACCTGAAGGAGCTACAACAAAATGCAACAAAAGTCGGTACCGTTGAAGCGAGAGCTCGTATTGCAAACGATTTAAGATCACGTATTCGGGGAAAAGCGACTAGTTTGAGAGCTAAACTAAATGGGTCTCTACTTGAGCTTTGTGATGGTATCGATGATTTGCCTGGTGCCCATGCTGGAATGAGATCAACGTGGAACAACAGAGTTCAAAATAAATCACAGAACGACACTCTGGGAGCGATTTCCGCAAATTACTTCTAACTCAGAGTATAATCAAACTGTTATTAACAAAGATTCACCAAATGAGCTGTTGGTAGAAAAAAAAATGTTTTTTCAATTTCTAGTTTGTGATTTGTGTGGACAAATTTTTTTCTTCACATATTAACTTCTAGCTTTAGACATTCTGCAGATTCTCACTCCACGGCTTGTTTCCCAGTCTAATAGTCAATTGAAATGTCGGAATCTCTTGTACATAAAATACTTCTTTTTAAAATTATTTTAGTTTAAAATTTGTGATAGCCAGAAATCGTTCTTTCTTACAAAAATTCTTTCTTACAAAAAAGTTAAAAGTCGGACATGAAATAGTTTTGGTCGAAACATACAAAAATTTAATTTTTTAATTAGCAATATGAAAATTTCAGCAACAAAAAATAGTTTTCAATTTTTGGTCTCCTTATTTTATGATACAGCTTGGAAATTAGGAAGAATAATAAAACAGTCAATGGAAGCTCCAACCATTCGAATATTGTATATGGGGACTGAAATTGCTAAAACCAATGAAATAGCTTCACTTTGCTTGAAGTGGTTTCAAATCATGTGTTAGAACGCGAAAGGAACATGCTAAAATTAATCATCATACTTGATCAAGCACAAGAAAACAGTATGTACTATAAATTTGCTCTCTTTTCAGTTCAAGAATGGCATCAAGTTCTGGCTCTGGTAATGAGGTGGCATCAATCAGGGCACTGTCTTCTCCTGCTGCTTTGAAGGTTGGCCTTATTCTAAGCTGAAGCAAACAAGTGTTACAGTTAGTAATAATTGAAGTTAAAATCTTTTTATTCTTTAACACAAGGCTTTTTCTTAAAAAAACAATTGGCCTAATTCTTTAGTGGCTGTCAAAAATGCAAAATATGGTTTTTAATTTTTTTTTCAATTATCAATCAAAAACAAGCACTTGAACTGCATGTGGTCGTAGTTTTGCTTTTTCACCCACAAAACATCGTGCAACTGAAAAATAGAAAATTTCCAGGTTTTGGGAAGGTTTACTCTGAGCATTTAATTACATAAATCAAAAGAGACTGTACAAAAGAATTAACCTTGATCAGTCACCCAAAGTTTTGTGGGTCTAGCAATGACTTGGGCTCATAAATTCTGCGCAGTTATCTTTGTAATTTGTGGAGTAAAGTTTTCTGATTTAGTTTTTGAGTCAAATCTGATGTCATTGTCTCCCTTAATTTGAGTGAATTAGTTTCCGACAGGAGTTCAAGAAACCAGTCAAACATTGGTTTTTCATAAATCGGACATTGGTTTTCGATAATGGGACGAAGCGAATACTTTAACTTGGCGAGGAAAGCGAAAAAATAATTTCGAAGGAGTTTTTATGATGGTTTTTGCGATTTTTTTTAAATATAAAAAATATTATTGCCATCCCTTAGTTTTCTTTGAAAGGCCGGCCAGTTTTGCAGTTCAGTTTCGGCATAGTTAATGAAAATTGGACGGAAAGCATCTACGGATTTTTTTGCTAGCTACGACCTGCAACGAAAAGAAACAAGCTGCTTTTCGATGGTTCCCATTTGATTGAGGTAAAAGGGGGACCAGTGATATGAAACTACTACTTGTATCAAAATTGGCTGAAATTCTGTCTGGCGCTAGCCAAAAACTGTCATGACTTCACCAAATCAAATAAAATGAGACAGCAAAACAAGTGAGTTTACTTTAGACGGATAAAAACATATCAGTTTAGTTCCAGCACCAACTAATTGCTAGAGCTACAGTATAACTTTTAGTTAGCGCAATAAATAAATTTATGTTTTAGTTATCTATATTATATCCATTTGAATAGCTGGCTCCTTTATTTGGTTTGGCGATGTCATGACATTTTCTAGTCTAGCTCCAATTGAAACTCAGCAACTTTCGATATGAGTAGTAGTTACACAACACTGGTTCCCCTCGCCCTCAATCACGTGGGTACCATTCAAAAGCGGCTGGTTTTTTTTTTTGTTACAAGTCATAGCTAGTAGATCCATCGCAGATGGCTCGACATGTCCTCCTTATCTAGGCTTCTGAAAATGTCAAACGGGACTCTAAACGGATTAATAAAGAACTCGGGATGTTCAGAAAGCTAAGGAGTTTACAATTCAGCTTAAAGTATTTTCAGGGGCAGTCCCAGGGATAAACTTTTTAAAAGCCTCCTTGGTCGACATTAAAAGCTAAATCAATCCATTATCATCGTTTTCACGCGCTTGTCGGTTAACATCGCAACGAGTATAAAGTATAATAGTAGAAGCTGTTAAGGTTTTTATCGTTATGTTGTTAGTTTCTCTAAACCCAATCGTGGTTGATTTCAACTATGTTTTTTCCTTCCTCGAGTGATTCGCTGTTTTTCAGCTTCAATTGCTTAACAGCAAATTTGTGCATTCCCGCAGAAAGGTTTCAGCCGCTGAACGGCTGGCGCAACGAAGGGAAATTTAGTTCTTATAGAGATTCTTATAGCCATTGGAAGGGTCAATATCCCACTTTTAGTCGTCGCTACGTTCAAGAGCCAATCTAAATGTGATTTGGGGACATCAACCTCTTTTAACTTCACCGTTTTCGGGTCACAAAAAAGAATTTTCCCACTCTCGCTCAAATTGAGTTAACAAAAACGCGAAAACCGTGTCCTTGGAAGTTATGTTTTGGTGAACAGAATTAGCTTTGGTCCCTTATGTCTGGATCATCGCTCAAGCACAGATAACTCTTTAGAGCCGGAAAATGATAACAAAACTAAGGCTCAATATGTATCTCAGGGCATAAAAAAGGAGCTATGATAAAGAATTTCGATAATTAACGAGCTTTGGAAAAATTTTCAATAAGAACTGGTGTCGCCGCGGAGAATTTTAGCAGCGATGGAAGAGTTGCTAATAAACATTGCAGAAGTCGGTCAAAAGTAAGATGATTGCTAGGAAATCTGCGTTTGGTGTTTCTTTAATTTTTACAGGCTTCCTAGTAGATTTCTCGATGTTGCACTCTCTCTGATAATGATCGAAAGCCTTAGATCGATTGCATATTTTGACTATTCTGATCATTCACGAGTTCTGGCCTGAATGAACCAGTCAGCTGAAATGTCCAAACTTTCACTATTTTCCTGCCCAAATTATTCTGATCAAACTCGTTGGCGAAATTCAACCTTTTTTGATACCAATTTTGGCTGAGTATTCGGAACTTGCCGACTCGACTGGCTCATTACCCGATCTCGGGAGCTGATGTATTCATTGATATTTAAGTTTGCTTCTGCAATTTACCTATCACATTCTTGAGACAGTGCCAGAAGCCATTTGGCACTGTCGCAAGCAATCACAGTTTATTTATCTTCATTCTAATTAGTTCAAAAACAATTCAAGTTTTAAAATATCATTGTGTTTAAAATTCATTTTTCGCCCTTCCTTCCTTCAATCAAACTTTTCTTTTTTAAGATATATTTTTTGCCCATTCTTCAATCAAACTTTTTTTTTCAAAAAGCTCACTGACTTCAGTAAACTTCAGTCAGTGAACTCCATACTTCAATCGAACTTTTTTCTCTTGTTCACTGACTGAGGAATTCAGCGGCGACAAATGGATGTGATTCAGTGTCAACTTGAAATTTAAACAAAAACCCCCAGAGCGCCGCTAAATTACAGCTAACTTTTTTTTAAGGATTAGGCTGGTGCGAGGTAAGGAAGCTACACTGACTTCAGAGTTCCTACAGAAACTCGTGTCCATACCAAAATGATCATCTTTTATCAAACTTCTTCAAAAAATTTCAAATGATCGCTTTCTTCTCATTCCACGTCATAAAACGTCAGTCCACGTCCCCATCTCAAGAGGTCAAACTCAAACTCCGCTGCGTCTCTCTATTCAAGCTAGCTTGCTCAAGCTTCTTTCAGCTTCCATCCACTTTCACTTTCTTGCTTCGAAAAAAAGGTTGAGTCTATAATATGTCAGCTTTAAAAATGTTTTTAAGACAAATAAGGTACATGTGGTTTGACCAACATGATTCTCTTCACATTGTTCTTTAGGTAATATAAAAAAGCTATGTTGCACATAAGTTAGAACAACTGACGACTTAGTGCTTCACAGCAATTAGGCAGGGTAACAATAGTTGCTCACAACTCGAATGCAGAAAAGCTTGAAAGAGTTTTGTTTAATTACGGAGATTTTTTTTATTCCGTCCAAGTGTTTTAATTTTGCGATTTTGTAACATTTCTGGTTGAATGCAGAGATCAAAACATTGATGGCATTGTTTGTTTTGGTTAAATAAATGCTATCACGTTGTTGTTTAGCAGTATTCTAACAAAAATAGCAGCAAAAATTTTCTTATTGAAGAAGTTTATTTTGTTACTTAGATAATTATGTATTGTTGTGGGTTTTTGTTGGTTTATTTGGACTTCTCGTCTTAATGGTCTTTTTGCAGACGTTTGTCAAATGCTTCTGAATTTTAAAAAAAAAACTGATATTAGAGAAAAATTATTTTAGTGCAGAAGATATTTTGTTACCTAGATTTATACCTTGTGATTTTCTCTGCTGTTTTATCAAAACACATTCTAAGAAAGTAAGACTTAAAGATTGTCTTTTTGAAACATATTTCAGTGTTGGCAAAATACACAGGGTGGTTCTTCTTGATTTGTCGAATATCTGCTAGGTTTCCTGTATGTTATTTTACTTAACTGCATAAATCTGTATGATTTGCAAATAAAATCACGTTAATTGGTTTAGATTGCGTGAATCGTTTTAATTGTTGATATCAAAAACAAATGGTCCCATTTTTGAACCCCGAGGTTCTCGTCAGCTTAAATGTTTAATATTTTTATTTCGATTAGATAAGAACTTAAGAGATCTTAATTTTTCCTCGCTAGCCGTAATTCTAATTGATTTTCTTCGTATGATTAGACTGAATAAATGGAACATTTTTGGTAACTCATTTAAGGTTGAGTGATCCGATTCTTGTCTTCTTCAACACCTAAGAGAGTGTGCATGAAATTTCAAATAGTGCATGAAGCATTGATGTTTTTTTGACACGTAAGCTGTATACGTCTTTCTAGTAACTTTTTGTACCCGATTTTAAACGCTTTCCGATGGAATTAAGTATCGTTGAATTTTCCGCTTTTTTTGTCCTTTCAAGAATTTTTGAACGTTTAATTTCATCAAACTTTTGGTTTGTCTTTCAATTGCTTAGAATCATAATGATTAATATTTGTATTGCAAGTGGTGTGAAGCTCAGCTTCGCCTCTGTGTTGATCATCCGGTTTAGTTGTATTTTTGAGCTAACTCAAATTTTGATATGTAGGAAGATATGGAGCTTCTTCTGGCGTCAGACTGCGACTACGCTCAGCTGTTGGCCCCTGCGCCAATGTCAATCTGTTTACTGGGACAATTGATTTTGGTTACATCGAAGGGAGACATGTCGCTGATCGACCATGGTGTTGCTAAACAACAATTCAGTTTGCTGCGAAGTCCAGAATCCCTAAGGGCATCAATGCTGCAAGTGGTTCATAAGGGTTGGGATAGTTTCAATACAGCGAGCAAGAACATGGAAGAAATTCGCTTGCTGAGTGCTCAAGTTTCACCCTATGTTAGAGATATCATCAAAGTAAGTAAACCCTTTTCACAATTTTGAATTGACCCAACATAATTTTGTCTTTAAGTTTCCCTCCTTTATTTCCGTCTATCTATCGTTTTCGCTCTCTCGATCTATCTCTTTCTCTCCCTCTCTCTTTCTCTCTTCTTTCTCCTACATTTAAATACATAAACAAATTGTTTGCTTATATATATTTTTATATACCGTCAGGAACGACACCTTTTTTGATAACCAAAAGGAAGATTAAGTGCTCTACCTGCATTGAAAATTCAATATCTGCTACTAATTCTGACTGGTATGAAAAGGAAAAACATTTTCGTTTTTTGCTGAATGCGCCAATAATATATACCAAGTGATTCCTTTTAGAGTTGTAGAACACAATATTCTAATTTCATTTTCAAAGAGGTAGTCAGTTTTGAATTTCAGCGGAACAGGACCACCGTTCTCTTGATCAGCATCAGGTGCAACCCAAAAGACTTAAGTTATCATAGGGCGACAAAAATTGGGGCGTTTTTGTGCAAATTTCTAGAATATCAAAAAAAATTTGCCCTAATAGGTTGAAATTTTTACAATTATAAAACTATTATTTGAAACTATAAGAAGTTTACAAAACTTATTAATCAAGAAAAAGTTGCAACCGACTAATTTTCTGTGTTACTAATATCTTTTTGTGCAAAATATAGTTTTTTTTATTTATGAGATGTATAAATATATAGGTACAATTGGATTTTCTGAAGTAGGTTATCCCTCTAGTATTAACAATTTTTGAATTTTGCACCAATATTCAAAGTTAAGTTTCAACTAGAATCAAATTTGAAAACAATCCCTCTTTATAAAAATTCTAATTGCTTCACCTTCTCAAAAATTAGACGAGGCGCTTGTCTACTGCAACCTCATTTTTTTCCATTTTTCTGAAATCGAATATTTTTTATGGCAGCACCAACTCACTTTAAATTTCAATCTCAGCGTTTACTGGCGAAGATTAGTTGAAGTTCGGAAGACTCTTTCAAACGGTTGCCTGCATACCAAATGTACAACTTCTGCAAACTCAGTACTTACCTCTTTAACTATATGGAAAAGCACTCAACTTCGATTGAAATCTTGATCCAACAAGGTGGAAATCGGAATTCCAACAAGTTGCGGAACAATTACAAAATTGTTACGCAGAGTGTGCCAAATTTGAGATGCTGACCTTGAATTGCGGAATAAAATTGTCAACTCCGATGCACTGGATCTCTAACAAATTTGAATTTTCTAGCAAGCTTGGCTATATTAGATAATAGCAACGCAGGAATAATTCGAGCGGATGAGCAAAACAGACCAGTAAGATAGCCGTTCATTGGCGAAATGCTCTGCAAGTACAGGTAGTTTATGCTTCGAAATTCGAAAGACTCACAGTCGAAGATTATCACTCGCAAAAGAGTTCAACATAACAGAACATGACGAGAACATAACTTGTGCAATCTCAGCTGTTCATTCAAACTAGTGCCAGCAATTGCAATGTAACAGTCGCCTACTTAAGTCACATATGAGTTAAAGAAAAATAGGCCCTATAACTATTGGCCAATTCGATTCACTTGCCATATGAGAGTAAAAACCCTTGTTACAGCTTAAAGGCTACTACCAAAATACTCCCCCACTCTAGAAAAAAAGAACGTCCCCATACTCAGGTCTCAAAATACCTAAGACACGCGAATGCCGTTAAAAGAAGGGTCGGAACATCCCGTATACTTACTTTTTATTAGACAGTGGGACTTTGATCCGTTTCAGATGGATCAACTTAAACTCTCCATACCTCAACACATCAAAGTAAAACACACTCAAGAAATTTAAATTGGGTACTCACATACCGGCACACTCTCTAGAATTGAGTAACTAAATTAACAAGTAACTCTGGAATAAATGGGGTAATCCAGTCTAACTCGAGGAGTCTTAAATGAATGAGTTTTAGCTTGAGAAATATGTTCTGGGGCTGGGCCATTGGGCAACTCCGGATGTCCACCTTTCCACCGAAGGTTCACACTGGTCCTCCACTGATCTGCTCTCTTCTCTATCCGCGATCACTCTGTCTTCTGTTAAGAATGAGACAGCTCTACTCTCGTGTGTTCTTATATCTGGAAATTGCGAATAGCTATTTCCCGCTCTTTTTCAGCTCTTTTCCCGCGATTTTAGTTCGGTTCTTCTGAATTCTTTTTGATGTTTTTTTTAGTTATTGCTCAATTCGAATTTTCGAAAAAGTTAATTTCGCCCCAAAATTACGTCTTTTGCGTTGCTCAAGGTCAAACTTCCAAATATGACCGACTGGCACATACTCCCCGGACTCAATATCGATGTCCTCAACGCGTGTCGCCGTCTCTCAGTGCCCCCTGCATGTTGAGTGCGTCTCCAGAAACAGTGCCAGTGGTAATTTACAGAAGTTTGCAGCAGATTTAATTTTATCTACACCCCAAAACTCACAGCCATGCAAAATTGTCTCACCATCACTAAACAGCAATCAAAATCTGCATCCACCTGCACCCTGAAGTCCAGCTTTATAAACTAATCAATAAAATTTCTTTTCTCGAAAATTTTCATGCAGCTTTTTGATATATTTAATAGATATTGTATACTAATAACAATATTTTGGTTTGTTAAAATTTGTTTTCCGTGACCTCAGATTTCCCCTTTTTTCCTCCCGCTCAAGACTCAAAAATCCGATACTGAGCATCTTGCTCACTTCGTGCTCCTCGCCCTTGAGGTACCGGGCCCTGATGCACTCGACACTGTAATCTGTCTTGACAGCTCTTCCTCATCGTCGGAGCTGATCACGATCTCCTCCCAAGCCTTTAGCTGTTCGTAGGATTGCATCCACTCCCCCTGCTCTTGTAGTCTGTTCGCCTGGTTTGGCAAACCCTTCACTTCGGACTCTCTGTACAAGCAAAAGGAATTATGCAAGCTCAAGCTCACATTCTTCGCCAAATCTTCTCCCTCGCCTTGGTATAATCTCTAGACACTCTATCAACTCTCTTCTAATCCGTAGTGATTGCATTACGATGGGTCAACAAGAGTCTCTTGAAGGCCTCCGGCCCTATCTCAGCCAGGAATTGTCGATATTCTTTTTGATGTTTCTTCATGTGATCTTCGTTACTGTGTAAAACTTCAACGTCGCTCGAAACCATGGGAAGAATCTTATGCGACTCCACCAGTGCCTCACCTCCATAGGTATAGAGAATACTTTGCACGTAGTCTGAAACAACTCAAGTGTCCTGCTGTAATCGATGGCGTATATCGATTCCGCTGTCGGCACCCTTGACTCCTGGCATTTCATCACAGTTTCTTCGATCCACCGCAACGCCAGCATTGAGCTCACTACTAGCAGGGTGGCCTTCTGTTGATGATCGGGTAACCCAATTGACCGAATCTCCTCCACGTCCCATATCATGCAGAGGTTCGAGTGGTGCTCCGGATACCACACCATCTGTGCCAGACAGTGATACGGGCATTCCCCATGTGTGAGGTTGACGCTCCGGAGGTTGCGTTCTCCCGAAGCTTCCAACAGAGGCTCAAGCTCCATCAGCATTGCATGTGTTACATCATTATCTTCCATGGCTGGGGCACTATTCATCATTTTCCGGATCGTGTTTTGTCTCTCGAAATTGCTCGTGTTTTCGCCTTCCAAGCTCAAGAGTTCCTCCCCCCAAATCTCACTCAAGTGTTCCCTTTGGTCCCCTGGCCCATCTCTCAGGATCTTTCACAATAGTCCGTGCGAGTGATGTGACATTCGAGCCAGGCGTACACATTTGGGTACCGAGAAGGATTTGTCTATTAGTATCCTCTGACCGGATACCTCCACCATCGCCATGTGTAATGGATAGTGACTTCCACACAGATTGGCCATCAACGATCCCACCAAGTACTTCGCGTTCACTGGGAAACTATAGGCTTCGCTCACGGTAAACCCCATGTCCGTCTCAAGAACGATCTGTCACTCTCTGATGTGCTTCTGGGTTATTTGTAATGCCCCAGGCTACGACTGACTCCACGCTCAACGCTGTCACCAAGTGGTGCTCGGACTCTAGTGATTGCAATCTCTAGATTGCAATCTCGGACTCTAGCATCTCTAGTGATTGCAAGCTGCACATCCTCGAGAAGAACCCCAACGCCGTTGCTATGTTCACAGTGGTGCTCGTATAACACTCGACCACTATCTGCACCTCGCTTTTTCCTTCTCCATGATGTCACCAAACAAGGTGGTCAAGTCTTCCTTCTGAAAGGACTGTATCCTGACACAGGATCGCCCATCGCAGGAATGCTCTCCACCTCCACAGGCCTGGCTTACTCGTCGTCTCTTCCGACTCTTTTTTATGGGGCAGGATCAGCTTGTGTTTCACATTCAGATTACCCAGGTCTTCGTCCTTCATTGGGGACAGTCTCACTGGCCCCGTGAGTTCTTCGATTAAACTTGCGTGGTGACCAGGAAGGCTTCAGCCCAAATTCGTAATCAACATGCTGTTTCCATTTCCTATCTTCAATTCTACCCTCTTGTTCGAGCGCGGCACGCTGATCACTTCTGGCACCTCGAGTGTTAGGCCCAGGCTCGTCCTCTCCCTTTCTACTGTTTCAATCTCAAAAACCTCCTCTGTCCAGAACTTCAATAACTCTGCCACTTCAAAAGTCAGGTAGGCGTTCCCGGCCTTCGAATCCAAAAAAGGGTTGTATGCTATCCCGATCATTCCAGACACATACTGATATTCTCCCCGCTTTGAGGGTTTCGAGTAGTCCTCAGCTGGGGCCAAACTACGATGCACATCATGCCCCTCTTCAAACTTCTCTTTTTAGAATCTCTGTATCAGATTCTCCTCTCCATAGTCTTGCTTCCCATCGCCTTTTGATGACATACTTGGACAGCATTATCGGTCATCATAGACATGATCCATCTTAAGAAACAAGTAGCATCCTTTCTTCTCGCTAGACTAAAGCCCGAATTACCTCTGGCGACGTGCTGCACCAGCATGTGATAAACCTGTAGACTCTTCTTGCCCAGCTTCAGTTTATCGTGCGAGGTTAACACCTCTAGCGCTACACCAGACTCCACGCGAACATCAACTGTCCTGCCGTTCTGACAAAAAGACTCGCCATCAAAAACAACGCCGACGAGGGTGTTCTCATCGCTTCCTCGAAAAACTCCAGCAGCATCTTTTCCCAAAATCGCCCCAGCTGGTTCTTCAACGCTAACTTATTAACCTCGGCTTTCTGTTGCGGCGCCGCTTGCGGGACACTCCGCTGTTGAATTTCTTCAGGCTATTTTCCAGTTCTTCCATGGTCTCTAGAGCCACCCACCAAGGTCGAGCGTTGTTCCTCGTCGCATTTTTCTCAAGAGGATCATTCGTCACCTGTTTCCCAGTGGCCTGAAGTCCTCCTCCGTTGTCAGAGGCGTTGAGACTTCCATTCCCTTCATAACCTCGTCCAACTTCCGTGGTGCGGAGCTACCCTTATAAGCCGTTGTCTTCCAGTGCACTACAATCATGGGAGCCGTCTCTTTCAGGTTCTTTTCCAAGACCGCGTCCGCCGAGTGACTCGCTTCTTCTGTCTCGTTTTTCCGTTTCCGAGATCTTAATCATTTACTTGGGGGCGTCGCCACTATTATCACTGATTCGACTTCTTTATCCAGGTCCGGTCTTTCCAGCTCTTGCCTCCCCTTCTTGAGTTTTAGGAATATTATTGCTTTCTACTAGTCTTATTCTTTGTCGCCCTTTTCAACCCCAATAAATTTATCATTAGTTTCTTTTATCTGGAGTAGAGCTATCTTTGTATGCGTCATCTTTAATCTCCAGCTTCGATTCCCTCAGGCTGATCATCTTCTCCAATAGCTCCTTCAAGAGAAACTCCCCGAACTTCATCACTGTGTTCCACAACTCCTCTTTGAAGTCATCTAGCTTCGCCTCGCCCTCCACTCTCTGGTTAAATTCTCTCAAGAAATCTTGCCACGCCTTCTCTTTAAGTGTGTTCAAGAACATCCACTTATGGCCTTCGAAAACGTTCTTCTTGCTTTCTTCAGCACTCAAGAATATCATACCCATGTTAGAGGTTTAGCTCGTCAATGGCAGTTCTAGATTTTTGCGAGGTGATCCCATGGGCGAGATGCGAGATGGCCGTATTCGCCCAGTCATCCCCACTCAAATCTTGCCACAACTCAAGCGTGGTAAAATCTTTTTCAGCTGAACCCTGGTCTGGTGTATTCCCCACTTCCATTTCTTCTCCCGCTTCACTGAGGGTCTCGTCCATGCTCTCCCCGTCTCTTGACTCAGCTTGTTCTCTCTCCAGCGCATCCCTGAGTCTGTTCTCCGCGGTAAGAGTTCTCTTGTCTCCAGGGGTACGCACTGACAAGGTTGAGGGCGTTGTTGGATTCATCTTCTTATACTCGGTGAGTGATACATACAGGGGGTCTGCCACATCAAGCATCTTCCCCTCTTGTCTCAATTCTAACTCCTTCAACCCATTAGGCGCTCGGTACTTTCTCGTGGCAAACTTGACCTTCTTCCAGAGCTATATGACCTTCTTCCACGATCATTCTCCCATCATCATATATTGGCAGCTTGTTCTCAAGTTCAGCCTCCTCGAGCGTCCTCAAGATGTCTCGGACCTCAAATTTTGGAGGCATCGAGCCTCTCATCTTCTTGGCCTGAGTCGTTCACGAGTTTATTTTGATGTCGCATGTGCGGAAATATACTGCGGCTGACTATCCGATGAACAGAGGACCCCAACCATCCGTAAACTCTTTTTCAGTTTCTCCACTGTGGCTCTTGCGTGTATGGACGGGACTAAAAAAAGGGCTGTTCATTCCCAGGGTCATTCTTCTGACTAACGGAATTCAGAGACAGTAGTAGGCAGAACCTCTCGCTCAAGTATCATTTCCAACTCCTTCTTCACCAGCTGAAAACTCCCTTCCCACGCCGGGATTCTCAAGACCTCTCTCTTTTCCCCTGTCATGGTTTTCAAGTTCCAGAACTTGGAGTAGACCTCGATGGGACCTTCACTTTTTCCCCACATTCTGCACTGTAGTTGTCCCCGGAAGTTGAACACCATCAGCTCAGGTTCCTTCACTCTCCCAAAGAGCACCGTGGCGCTCATTCGGGCTCTCTGAACTCTTTTTGCCTGCACCAGTTCAGCGCCGTCCGATCTAGAACACTTATTTGGTTCACGTGCACTACTGAATGCTGATATGCTACTACGAGCAGATCTGGAAAGGCGTATGTTACCGCCGGTCCGTAGATGCAGGTCACGACTTCTCCAAGCCCCCTGATCATCCCTAATGGGTCAGATCTCATGGCCAAGCACAATTCGGTCAAGATAGGTATGCCTCCATTCGCCTCCTTCAGTTCTTCTCTCGTCTTGGGTTCTTCTCCTCGCCTGTCAGGTATCGATTCTGCATCAGGAGATACTCCACCCGCAACATCTTCAGCCCTACAGCACATTTATATGATTAAGTTTCCACACTCGGGTGAGCCTTCCTTATCGACAAAGGTTCCCCATACTTCATCAGTCGACGAAACGCCGTCAGTTCCCCATGGGCCAAGAGTACTAGCGTTAATTATCCGTCAATTCGGAGCATTTCCACGCCCCTGCTGAACATATAGGCCGGGCCCATATTGAAAAAATACCTGGGGTAGACCAAGTGCAGGGTCAGTAAGAGTTTAATGGGCATCTTGAGTAGTTCCTGCACGAATGCATCGAAGATTGTATCCCCCGCATAGAACACTCTGCCCATGTACTTCTTCTTCCAGCATGGGCTTAAGAATTTTAAGATTTCGTGATTCTTTCTGGTCTTCAACTCGCCCTTCGCGTACTCCATCCAGAACCCTCCAATGGTGACCTCGTTGGCCGCTGTCACAGATCTTCCCACCGTCATCTCCCTGTTTTCCGCCACTTTAAGCTGTCCCTCAGGAAACTCCCATATCTGTTTGATGAGAGGTGGAGCACTCCCCCTCGTCTTATCTGTGGCGTTCTCAAGTCTTGGGGTCAAGACACTTCAAGACATCCAGCACGATCAAAATAACCGCTTACTCGTAGAATCCCCTCAAAGCATGAGACACATCTGCCCATGCCGCTGCCAACTCCCACTTAAGAAATCTCAAGTTTACTGGCTTCAGTGCGCAATTGGGAGCAGCCATGAGTATCCTCCACACGTTACCTTGCGCTATCAAGATCAACCTTGCGTATACAAACTGCAAGGCAGGTGGCATACTCGCGTAACCCAGGGATGTCGTAAACGCCACTCTCGTCTTGGGTCCAAATCGGGAAGCCACCAACTCTTGCACCTCGTTCATCGCGGCAAAAAGCGTCTGAATTGCTTCCCAGATTTTCTTAACTGCTGGCGCTTCACCTCTCAGGTGTTCTAGAAGTCCCGCCGCGTGCGGGTGGTCGATCATCCCCGCAAATAGCAATAATTCGGGCTTTTTTTGCCATCACCAGGATAAGCATCTGATGCAGCTCTGCTCCAGGCAGCAGATACACCAACTTCTCTGGCCAGAATAACTTTGGCGACGTCCCCTCGAAGTCCGAACCTGCCATGATGGTCACCCTCGCTGCCCTTGGATCCGATCGATCATGCACTGCCAACATTTTGGCCAACTGCGAGCTTACGCAGCGCTTACCATTTCTTGGATCTTCGGCCAGCTTTGGACCTCCATATGCGGCGTCTGGGAGTCCCATGTCTCTCGGCTCAAGCAACTGCTCCACCACCCTCAGCTGTGCAGGAATCGGTACCCTGATCCTGGTCAATTTCGTTCTGTGCTGGGGAGGTTCCACTATGAGTCCTGGACTCCCCAACTGCTTGAAAGGCCTGTAGCTGCTTAGGCCCATTATCGACTTCTGTGGAATCTCAGTTAAGTCTTGTGTTTCCAATGTCTTCGTACTTGAGAAATGTGCCTCGTGGGTTTTTAACCAGTCCACGCAGTGGTGTCTACTCAAGTCCTTGTGTGACACACTCTTGAGCCCCAGGACTTCCGCCAACTCCTGCCTACATGCAAAATCCTCCAATTCCAAATCTTTCACTCTGTCTAGATATCGAGCCTTGCTCGTCTCTGCTGGTCTCTCCGCCTTCTTAGTGTCCACCACCACCACTGAAGACACCACCGAGCTTTGGGGTGTGGATGACCCCGCCTCTTCTGCTTCCATCGGTGTGGCTCCCATTGGTCTGATTCTGCTGCTCCTTGAGCTATCTCTTGAGTCGAATCTCGCCCCCAGGCGGCTAGATAGGGGCCTAGCTGCTAAGAATGGAGGTATTGGGGTGGATCAAAAGTGAATTGAGCTGTCTCCATCATGTCGGATTCTAGAGTGTTTATGAGCCTCTGAAAGACAACATTCAGCCACTCCTGGCCCCTGGGCTTATCGAAGTGGATGCCATACGCAGACGCATCATCCGGAAAGGAGCGTACCATGCTGGACTTGTCTGATTGTTTCGTTATTGTGGCTCACTTTACCATTCATCTCCCTCGCGTTTTGGTCGGCCTTCATGTTGTATGGGATCGTGCAGATGGTGATTATCGCGAGATCTACATAATTTCTCAGCTCCTCAAGAATGTATCTCATGTTTTCGTGCCGACTCATAACCTTTCTTGACTCCCCCTGGACATGTCATTGTTTCTCATCATCAAAGTGACCGTGTACATCTTTACCATGTCCAACATCTCCAGTGACGCTAACATCTGCGGCGTTGCAGCTCGTGAAAAACTTTTGACCAAAACTTGCCAATGGGATTGCATTCTTGTCAGCACTCGTATCAGGCTGTCCCCTATAATCAAGTGGACCGCGCCCTCTGGTATTCTTGGCTGTGTGAAGTATTCAGCCCAAGACGCATCATGGAAGCAATCCCTCCTTACCCGTTGTGCCGTCGTCCAGTCTATGCGGTTGTGCCTGTGATAGGCGCCAACTGTGTTTTTCTTACAACTCGCGATTATTGCGTTCCTGACAGGATGGTCTCTCCAGGTGGGAGGTCGCTCTTCTCGTGCTGATTCGTCGCGAGTTCTCGACTGCAATCTGTCGTGTAGCTCCTTGAGACGCGACGAACCCGCACCGATTTGGCTACTACAGGAGGGAGTTGAGCTGGGATTGTATCCCGACAGCGCGGTCTCCATCAATGGCCGTATCGGTCGAGTATCTAGAGCGCGCACAGAGGGCACCGGCTCAGGCGGTGTCCATGCTTATAGCCCCTCATTCTAGCTCTTGGTCTACTCGATCTAAATTAAATCGACCACTCGACCTTGGAACCTCATCTACCTCCATTCGCGACTCTGGTATCGATCCCGTGGCAGCTGGTTCTGTCGTCGTAGTCTTCCTTTCTTTCTGCTTTGCGAACTCTTGTTGCCTCCTCAATCTCTGACTTTATCTGTTCGCAGTTCGCCGTGTTTTCGCGTGCTTGTTCTGTGCTTGCGTGCGCGTGCTTCTTCAAGTTCTGTGCTTGCTGGTACTCTGCCCTTATCAGCCTTCTGAGTACGAGTACTTTTTTGGTTTCATCAATATTCTGGAGTTGGTGCATTATCCTTTGATAGAGTATAATACGTCGCCAACATCGTTATCAAGTCGTCAATCTTTACCCCGCCGATGAACTTCGAGGCGATACTGAAATTTCTCCTGTTCG
This sequence comes from Symsagittifera roscoffensis, assembly GCF_963678635.1. Taxonomy (NCBI): domain Eukaryota; kingdom Metazoa; phylum Xenacoelomorpha; order Acoela; family Convolutidae; genus Symsagittifera; species Symsagittifera roscoffensis. Next base: position 31,100 of record NW_026971373.1, on the reverse strand, counting down.
TTGATTCTTCCGGATCACTCCTTCTTCTCAAGCTGACTAGATCATCCAGGAACTGATCGATTGACTCGTCATCCCTCTGTCTTCTTTTGCAAATCTCATCATCGCTTGATGACCCTTCATTCCTGATCCGAATCGGTTCAACAGTATTTCGAAGATCTTGTCTGCCGTATCACGCTCCTCCTCTTGCTTAGCGACTAAGCATTCCAACTCTGTGCTCTCCAGATTGCTCAGTATTGCCGTGCAGGCCTGCCTTTCGTCATTCAAGTTATCTTCTTCTAAATGTAGTCTCATGACGTCTACCCATGTGTCAATGCAGCCATCCGAGTCATCTTTAAACTCTTTGGGTTTCTTGAAGGTCTTCCTAGATTCACCACTTCCTCTTTCACTCGAGTCAGTGTTTCCTGTCGCGAACGCTTCCAGTGTCCTGTTCATCATTTCCCAGGTGCTTGCCCATGTAATGGCGTCAGGTGCTACATTAGTGTTCCTGCTGGAGACCCCTGGTGCATTTGTCGAGTTTGTTGTTCCTACATTCATGTTGGTCTTGGACCCCCTGTCTCTATGCTCATTGCACGCCGGGGTAACGGTGTAGACTCCCGCTCATTCCATTGTGGTTCTTTAAAGTCGACTCTAATGCCTTGTGTTTTGTCTGTTGTCACTTTATCCTGTGCTATAAAGTTTCTCAAGAGAGTATCCAGTTTTGACTGTTTGGCACAAGAACTTTCAGCTTAGTCTTTGCTCATTGTATCCATTCTAGTCTCAAGGTTCTACAACTTCTCGTTCACAGTTTCATACCGTTGCTTCATTTCGTTCCTATTTTTTTTGATATGTTACTCCCGCTCTTTGTCGGTAGTCTCTACTTTGTCCGACATCTGTTGTAGCTTATCCTCCGTGGCCCTTGCCAGGCAATATTAGTTATCCAGGTTCTCGTTCTTGTTGTGTCTTATTTCCTTCTTTAATTCTAGGCGGTCCTCTTCACTGCACTTCAACTTTTTGTCTATCTCATTCAACTTTGTCATCAAGTATCCCAGCTCCACTGAGGTTGTTCTTGTTTCATTAGTTCGTTTGCCGTTTCTGTCTCTTCAACTCTTGGTTTCATTCCGAACATCGCAGCAATCCTCTCAGTTAACGACGTTTTCTTCGTTTGTGAGTCATCTTTTATCGTCTCTGGTGTGTTGGTTGCCTCTTCTTGATTGCCTATTGGTGAGAACTCGATGGTGTTCTTTTCTTGTTCCACTGTCTTTGGCATCGGAGTTGATTCCGTTGTCTTGCGTTCTATCTCGTCTATGCTCTGATCTGGTGTCTCTAGTTCTGTCACTTTTGCTGGTACGCTTGGTTCCTCCATTGTCTTCTCTTTCGCCTTCTGCTCCTTGACGCTTTTTGTGTTGACCATGCTCACTTAAATAATCTTTCTCATTATTCTCGGATTCGTTGGTGTCGGTTTCTTTTGCATTGAGGTATGGCTCTGCTTAGGTCCTTTTCTTTTTCTTTCAATTAGTGATACTCTGGTTTTTATCATTATTTTTATTTACAGTTTTCCTTTTCTACAATTCTAATTTGTACAAGTTCCTATTCTAAAATTCAAAAATTAAAAAATTTCTGGTTCTTTTAAGGAGAAATTATTCGAGTTCGTTATCCCAATAGTGTTGATTTTTAAGTGTTTTTGGTCGTTCTGTTTGGGTCCCAGTGTCTTTACTCAAGTGTTGGGACACTTCACACTGTCCCAAGACCTTCCTGTTCAAGTGTTGGGACAGTCCGCACTGTCCCAGAACGCTTAGTCTCCTTCGTCTAAGTTTTGGGACACTTCGTACTGTCCCAAGACTAACTGCTCAAGTGTTGGGACACTTCGCACTGTCCCAAGATTCCCCGTCCAAGTGTTGGGTCACTTCTTACTGTCCCAAGACTACCCGCTCAAGTGTTGGGACACTTCGCACTGTCCCAAAACTCCTCTACTCTAGTGTTGGGACACTTCACACTGTCCCAAGACCCCCACGTAAGTGTTGGGGCGCCTCGCCATGTCCCAAGACCCTCCTTCCAAGTTTTGGGACACTTAGTACTGTCCCAAGACTACCTGCTCAAGTGTTGGGACAGTCGGATCTCTTCTTCTTTGGGACAGTCGGATCTCTTGTCCTCCGGTGATGGGACAGTCGGATCTCTTGTTCTTTAGTGTTTGTGCCAGTCGGTCATATCTCGAAGTTTGACCTTGAGGGACACGAATATACGTGATTTTGGAGTGAAATTTTATTTCTCAAAATTTCAAATGGAGCCTGTCATGCTCAGTTTTCTCGCAACAACTGAAAACACAAAATGAAAAATCAGAACGACCGAATTTACAATTGCGGGAAAATACTTAAGAAAATAGCAGGAAATTGCTATTCGCCATTTCCAGATACAAAATAAGACACGAGTAGAGCCGTCTTATCCTGAAATAGGAGGCGAGATAATCACAAGAGAAGAGTGCAATTATTCGAACTGAACCAGAGTGAACCTTCAACGGAAAGGTGGACAGCTGGAGTGTCCCAATGGTTTAGACTAAAACTTCAATTCTAGAGTCTAAACTTATTTCCTTTATTAAAACTGATTAGTATTGAACTTATCAAGTTATCTTATTTAATTCTCGAGTTGCTCATCAATTTAATTACTCCTTATTCTCGAGTGCGTCGACATGTGAGTTCCAAATTTAGTTTTCTCGAGTGTGTTTTATGATTGTTAAGTTGAGATAAGGCGAGTTTTAGGTTGATCCATCTGAAATAGATCAAAGTTCCACTGTCCATTAAAAAGTAACTTAACGGATTGTTTCGACCCTGTTTTTAACGGCGTTCGTGTATTTTGGGTATCTCGAGACCTAAGTATGGGGACGTTCTTCTTTTCTAGAGTGGGGGGATATTTTGGTAGTAGCCTTTAAGCTGTAACGGTTTCTAGTCTCATGTCGCAAGCGAACCGAATTGGCTCCGACCGTTCCTGAGGTAGAAAAACACAAGAGATAGTGTCCCTGACTCTTGAGCCAATGGTTATAGGGCCGATTTTTCTTAACCCTCATATGTGACCGAAGTAGGCGACTGTTACATAGTGATTTTATGGCGCTCCTGGGTGATTTTACGACATCATGACTACGGAGTCGGACCCACTTGACACAGCTCCGGGCTGCATGCCCATTCTAGAGAACCGGTGGTACGGTTCAGCGGGAACGTGTAAACATTCCGGTTGTACCGTAATAGCTTTTTAAGAAAACTTGAGAAAACTTCCTGGTACGCTCTCCGAACGAAGCCTAGCTAACCGAGTAAAGGGGGGTAACTAGGGGGACAAAAACACGAGCAAAAAGACAAAAAACGAAACAAAAACAAGAAAAAAGTATAGAAAAAGGAACAAAAACCATAAAACAAAAAAGACAGTGACTTTGATACCAGATCATTTGGATCAAACCTTTAGGTTAATTAAATAGTACACCCATACTGTTTTATAAGACCGATCGTTTCGATCAATCTAGCAATCTAAACCAGTGACTTCAATAAGGTGCCCGAGTGGGGGGCGTTGTTAAGGGTTTTCAGATAGATTGCAATCTAGCCAGACCACTAAGAGACTTGACTGGAAAGGGTGACCAGCCGAGTGGGAAAGTGGTTCACAAGGATCGAACCGGACCACTAGGAGACTTGACTGGAAGAGGTGACCAGCCGAGTGGGAAAGTGGTTCAGAGGGACTGAGCTGAACCGCTAGGAAACTTGACTGGAAGAGGTGACCAGCCAAGTGGGAAGGTGGTGCTGCTGTCAAGTGCAGTGCACGTCAACGGAGACAACCAGCACGGGATCACAACAAGAGGACGCACAGGGGTGTTCTCAAGTTGGGCAAACGGGTATCGTTAAAATCCACATTACATTATGGGAGATAAGTGTAAAATTGGATAAGCGGAGCCCCATTGTTTTGAGGAAGTTTTTACACAAGCAGGCCTGGAAACAGGTCTACGATTTTCTCTCGAGAGGTTTAGCACCTGGCGCTTAAGGGATTTTTCGGCTTAAGAGGGGCTAAAGAGGGGGGTGGTTAGAAGGGGGGCTGGTTAGGTTAGAGGTCATCGGTTGTAAATTGTAAAAGGGGGGACACATTAGAGTATAGAGTGACTAATTGTTCGGCATCGTCGATTTAGTTACATTAGATACTTACACGCGTTGGTTATAAGATGCGGATATCCAAATTTAACATCAGGTTAAGGTAGGTACCCTGGTCGGATCGGTAGGGGGGAACGGACATAGACCGTTTTTGTGATACCCCATAAGATCGCTAGCAGGGGGGAGGAAAACGCGTGGCAATCGGGTACCAGACATTTTTTCAGACAAAGGTTGACATCTGTCAACTTTGAATTTTAGGTAGGTTCGTCTCTTTGTTTTTGGAACTTTTTCCAGTTTAAATTTTTACGTTTTGGTGAAAATTTGTTGTTGGTATTTGAACGAAGAGGTGATCACAAGATACCTGCGAGGAAGGTAGGGTTTCAAATAGCCTGAAACAACGAGAGGGAGATAAATACTGGGGGGTTAGTATTTGGGTTTTGGCCATTAAGATAGGGATTTTGGGAAAGTTTTTACTAGCTCAAGTGGTGGTAAACGGTACAGTGGTTCAAGAGTCCCTACAACGAAGAAGAAGAGATCCTATATCCAGACACTCAATGACAAGTCTTGGGACAGTACCGAAGAAGTCTTGGGACATTGCAGTCTGGGGACAGTCTTGGAGCAACACGGTCTTGGGACAGTCTCGGGACAGAGCAGTTTTGGGACAGTCTTGGGACGGTGCAGTCTTAGGACAGTCTTGGACCAGAGCAGTCTTGGTACGATACAGTCTTGGGACACTAGTCTTGGGACAGTAGTCTTGGGACAGTAGTCTTGGGACAGTGGTCTTGGGACACTGGTCTTGGGACAGTGGTCTTGGGACTGTAGTGCCGGGCCAGTAGTCTTGGGACAGTAGTCTTGGGACGGTGGTCTTGGGACACTAGTCTTGGGACAGTAGTCTTGGGACACTAGTCTTGGGACAGTAGTCTTGGGACAGTGGTCTTGGGACACTAGTCTTGGGACAGTAGTCTTGGGACAGTGGTCTTGGGACACTAGTCTTGGGACAGTAGTCTTTGGACAGTGGTCTCGGGACAGAGCAGTTTTGGGACAGTCTTGGGACGGTGCAGTCTTAGGACAGTCTTGGACCAGAGCAGTCTTGGTACGATACAGTCTTGGGACACTAGTCTTGGGACAGTAGTCTTGGGACAGTGGTCTTGGGACGCTGGTCTTGGGACAGTGGTCTTGGGACTGTAGTCTCGGGCCAGTAGTCTTGGGACAGTAGTCTTGGGACGGTGGTCTTGGGACACTAGTCCTGGGACAGTAGTCTTGGGACACTAGTCTTTGGACAGTAGTCTTGGGACAGTGGTCTTGGGACACTAGTCTTGGGACAGTAGTCTTGGGACAGTGGTCTTGGGACACTAGTCTTGGGACAGTAGTGTTAGGGCAAGGGTCTTGGGACAGTGGTCTTTGGACACTAACAAGAAGTACTGGGACAACACTGAAAAGTCTTGGGACAGTAGAGAGGAAGTCTTGGAACAGTATAAAGAAGGGGGTGACGGTACTAGAAGAGTACTAAGACAGATTGAAGTAACCAATCGCAAAAATCAATTTTTCTATCAAATCCTAACAAATAGAATTTTCAAAAGCTCAGGAAACGTTGTTTTTAGCAAATCGTAAAATTCTTTTTTTTAAATTTTGTCAAAAGAGGTTTTAACCTTAGAGTAGAATTTTGTAGATAGTAATACTGTAAATAGGAACAATTGTAAATAAAAACAATGAGGCGGAGCAGGGTACCGGTAGCTGAAAAAAGATCTACCGAAGCGAAGACAAAGTATAACTCGTCGCTACGAAAAACGACTTCAATGAGTCCAAAGGTAACAAAGAAGAACTTTTCAGTTAGTATGGTCAACACGAATACGGAGTAATACAGAGAACAGAGCAAAAGAGGGCACGGAAGGGAAACAAGCAGAACCCACCATCGAGATTGAACTAGAGACACCGGATCAAAGTGTGGATGAAGTGGGAAAGAAAACGAAAGTCAACTCCGATGCCCAATGTGGAAGAACCTAATCCGAAGCCCATAGAGTTCTCACCGATAGACAACGTGGAAGACACAACAGGCAACACGCAAGAAACGGTGAAGGACGAGTCTCAAGCAAAAAGAACGTCTTTTACTGAAAGATTGGCGATGACGGTCGGAATGAAATCGAGAGACGCAGCAGTGGAGGAGACGAAAGCCGAGAAAAGCAAAACATTCGGAACAGTATCCACGAGAACGACAGACACCGACCAAAACGAGGATCAGAAAAAACCGGGAACAGCGACCGACTACAGGACAACAACGGACCATGGAGCAGCTACTCTTGAGCTAAGTGACTTGATGGCGAAGCTAGACCAGATGGACGAGAAACTGAAGCACAGCGAAGAGGATAGAAATGTGATAAGGAAGGAAATGAGAAACAATAAAGTACCAGGACAGCTATTTCCATCTAGCGAGAGCAACAGAGGAAAAGCTTCAGCAGATGTCGGACAAAATAGACACCACTGATGAAGAGCGAGCCAAGAACATCAGAAAAGACATGCGAGAAATGAAGCAGCGATATGACGCAGTGAATAGCCAGTTGGGGAGATTGGAAATGAGAATGGATACGATGAGTAGGGACGAGGCTGAGAGCTCAAGTGCAATACAGACAAAGTTAGACGCTATCTTGAGGATTTCAACACCACAAGACAGGCCAGCGGCGGAGCGGACACAAGGTAATAGAGTTGACTTCGTGTAACCACAAAGGAACAAACGACAGTCACCGGGAGGCTGCGAGTACGGCACCGGTGGGGGCCAAGGCGATAATAAAAAGTGGAACAGCGAACACAACCAGTGGTCCAGGGGACTCCACGACTCACAACAACGTGGGACCGGATGCCATGACATGGACAAGCACCTGGGAAATGATGAACAGGACACTAGAAGCCTTCGCCACAAGGAACACCGACTCGAGTGACAGAGGAAGCAACAAGTCCAGGAAAACTTTCAAGAAACCAAAAGAATTCAAAGATGATTCAGAGGGATGCATTGACACTTGGGTAGAAGTCATGAGGTTGCACTTGGAAAAAGACAACTTGAACGATGAGAGGCGAGCATGCACAGCGATACTGAGCAACCTGGAAGGCACGGCATTGAAATGCGTGGTTGCGAAGAAAGAAGAGGAACGCGATACAGCGGACAAAATCTTCGAAATATTGTTAAATCGATTCGGCTCAGGCATGAAGGGTCATCAAGCGATGATGCGATTTGAAAAGAGAAAACAAAGGGACGATGAATCGATAGACAGCTTCCTAGATGATCTTGAGAGCTTGAGAAGAAGGAGTGACCCAGAAGAATCTACCAACAGAAGGAACTTCAGCATCGCCTCAAAGTTCATCGATGGGGTAAAGGGTGATGACTTGAGAACGATGTTAGCAACATACTATACATTGTCGAAAGACAGTGCACCAACTCCAGAAGAGATGAGGCAGAAGTCAAGATAAGACATGCTAACGAAACCCAAGAAATACTCGTAGTCAGACAACAGGAATACGCAAGGGGGGAGTCAGCCGCAAAGGTTGTCATGGTACAAGCCCAGAGATGACATGAACAAACGCAGATCATGCGCGACCTGCTGGTCAGCTGACCATCATGTGGCGAATTGCACGACATACAAGCAGGGCTTGAAGAGTTTGGGATATGCACCCGATGAGGAAGATATGAGCCAGATGGAGGAACACGAGTTCTATAGTGGCTTGATCATCAAAATAGGTGCAAGATGCTTCTTCTGCAACCAAGAGGGCACTTCAGGATGGACTGTCCGTTGTTTTGGGAGGCGGTCAAGAATCAGAGTCATCAAAAACACAAGTTGGCATTAGCAGCGGTACAGAACCAGAGAAATGGACAAGGTGAATTTGAAACGAAAAATCTAGAAACACCAAGTGCGGAACTACCGACGAAAACATTGAAAGGTGTATAGCAAATTAACAGTGCAACAGAGGCCACGGCAAAGAACGCCCTAGAGATAAATTATGAGAAGGCGGCGGCGGAAGCTATCAACAAAGTGAAACAGGACCTGGCAGCGAAAGAAATAGAACAACGGCTGAAGCAAGAGATCGAAAGACAGAAAATGAACGAAGCGTTAAGTTGCTCGCAATCAATACCAGAGGCTGTAGCGGGGTCGACAAAAAATGGAAACTGCAACACTGTAAAGATGGTGACGGGGAAGCCATTCGGTATAACAAAGATCGGGGCAAGAATAATGTCAATAATCACTGTGGGCGGCCATGAGCTAACGAGAAACTTGAGCGAACCAAGTGACCAGACAATAATGCACATTTATGTATACGCAGATTACTTGAGTTGTATAATCCCACAAACGACTTCTAGAGCATTGAGGGCACTACTCACGAGAGGGTAGCAAGTCAGTCCGAGTTGATAACAGGTACTCAGAAGCTTATGGTCCACATGAGGTGATGCTAAATATAGATGGGATCAAGATCTATACGAAAACAATGATAACATGTGATGAAGATCTAATAGGGCAAATCTACGTGGGAAAAGAAGAGTTGAAAGTGAGATCGATTGGTCACTGCGCCATGCTTGAGGAAGATGCAATGCACATCGGGACAGAGGCAGATGTGACAGCACATGTGCTCGACATAAGTGGCAAGAAGACTCAGTTACGTGGGTTACTTGATACGGGAGCGGTCTTGAGTGTCATACCAATCGAAACTTGGGAACGAATGGGCTTCAACAAAAATGATTTGATAGATTCAAGAATACGGTTGTCAGCTGCAAACAAAGGGGCGCTGCGGGTGTTGGGCAGAACGCCAATAATAGCCCTGAATTTGGGGAACGTAACCTGTGGATGAGCTTTCTTGTGGTAGAAAACCTAGATGAGTCCGACCAATTTATTTTAGGCAGAGACTTCATCAGGAACTTTGATGTAGCGATTGATCTAAACAACGCAATGTTCAGGATACGGAACCCGGATAGTAGGTACGCAATCAAACCGGTAAATTTAATAATGGCAAATGAGACCAAAGCACCGGTATTCTTGAGTAGGAGAGTGAGGCTAAAGGCGAACGAAGCGGCGATCGTAAGCTTACGAATGAAAAATTACAATGAGCTAAGTGACAACAAGCAGGTATGCATAATCCCAAATCCAAGTAGTCAAAGTGCTGCTGTTTTAGGAAGATCCTTCTCGATAACGAAGAGCGGTCTCTGCGTGAGTGTCTTGTTGAATACCCTTGACATACCAATCACGATACAGAGGGGGAGGAAACTGGGATATGCTTTACCCGTAAAAACTCGATATGAAATGACTGAAAACCATAAACAAAATGAAGTTGTTGATTGTCCCAATCATAGGGACAAAATTTGTATCTTGAGACGATTGAAGAAAATAAAAGGTTCATCAGGTCTTGTGAAGTCACTTAAGTCAGAGACAGACGATGGACTATCGAGCTGTTCGAATTTCCCGGAACGGCCCACACTAGATGAAATGCAGAGTGATAAACCGATCCTACCGGAAATTGAACATTTAAGAGGCAAGTTAACGGACGAACAGCTCGAAGCTATCAAGGACGTACTAGAACGGAACGAGGAAGTTTTTTCAAGACATAAGGCAGACATCGGGTGTTGTAATTTTGTTGAGCATGAAATAGAACTTGAGGAAAACGCAATACCGCACAGGGAGGGGGCGAGGCGCATGACCCCACACAAATCGGATGCGTGTAGAAAGGAGATTGAAACGCTACTAGAGTATGACATGAAAGAACCATCCAAATCACCGTGGGCGTGTGGAGTAGTGATGGCAAAAAGAAAGGCGACCAGTTGAGGTTTTGTTGTGACTTTCGATACCTGAACTCCGTCACGGTGAAGGATGCCTATCCCATACCTAGGATTGATGAGAGCCTCTCGAAGTTAGGTGATGCAAAATTTTTTAAGACTCTTGATTTAGGCTCGCCCTTTTGGCAGGTACCACTCAGGAAGCAGTACAGGGACAAGACAGGGTTTGCCTGCGAGTTGGGTCTGTTTCAATGGAAACGGATGCCGTTTGGTCTTTGCAATGCCACTGCCACATTTCAGCGGTTGATGGCACACGCGCTGATAGGTGTGACGAAGAAGTACGGCAATCTGGTAATGTGCTATGTGGATGACGTGGTAATAGCGACACCCACTCTGGAAGACCACATTGAGAGACTTGAAGAGGTGTTTGCGTGTATGAAGAGGTCGGGACTAAATTGCAAACCATCAAAGTGCGAGATACTCAAGAATTCGATAAAATACCTGGGCAGGATGGTGGACAGACACGGCATCAGACCAGATCCAGACGCAGTAGAAGCAGTTCTAACTTGGAAATCACCAAAAACGGAACACCAGTTGATGAGCTTCCTGGGTTTTGCAAATTACTACAGAGAATTCATCAAAGGCTATGCAGACAAGGTTTACCCGATGCAACAGTTAATGAGACACAAGGGCAAGAAGTTCACGTGGAACAACGCAGCAGAAAAGTCATTCCAGAGAATAAAGAAAGACTTGTGCGAGGCACCTGTACTAGGGATGCCAACAGAAAAGGGGATGTACGTGCTGGATACGGATGCGTCGGTAGTAGCGATTTCTGGAATTCTCCATCAGGAACAAGAGTGGAACGGGAAAACAGTCTTGAGACCAATAGCTTACGGGAGCAAAGTCTTAAGTGACACGGAAATGAAGTACGGGGCACCGAAAGCAGAGATGTTCGCGGTGGTTACCTTTGTCGAGAAATATAGAGCGTACCTAGGCAGCGAGCCATCCAAGCTGCCAGTCGACAACAGGGCACTAAGCTGGCTGAAAACGTACTCAATGGACCAAAGTTACATTGGGAGGTGGATAGTTCGCCTGGTTGGATACAACATGATAATTGAGCATAGAACACGAGACAAACATCAAAACGCTGACAGCCTGAGCAAGAAGACGGAGTTCTACGAGAGACAAGAACAGAGGGAGGCAGATAGACCTGAGATCAAGGATGGCTTCTCCTTCATGGACAAGGAAACGTACGACAGTCTTCCACTCACAAGATTGTTGGACAAATCAGGCAAACCAATAGAAGATCACCCCGAATTACCAAAAGAAACTCCGGAGAAAACAATCTTGAAAAAGAACCAAGGGATGCCGATAGGAATAATGCTCAAGACAAAGATAGTGAGGGAGACGCTCAAAGCAAAAGGCTATGATCTTAACCAGGTGGAGACGGGAGAGGCACAAATAGACGATGACTTAAAAAGGTTACTCGAGAAACTAGCAGATGATAAGCCCGTGATCCAAGAAAATAGTAAGGAGGAACCTGAGGTCACAATACTGCGAAAGAGCGGGATAGTTAGTGATGGAAACACCTCGAAGGTGACTAACCCTGATGGGAAGGAAGTTGTGCGGTCACTGGTTGAAAAAATCCCAGCCGACATACTTGAACAGACTCGGGTTAGGAAAAAGAGAGTGGAGTTCAAGGAAGAGGCTGAATACCTGGGACTAGGTCAAGAGTCCGGGGAGTGGTCCACGTCCACGGAGGAAGGAAACACTGAAGGAGGAAATTTGTCCGGGGAGTGTGAAATGTGGGATGAGGACTCGGAAGAGAGCAGCGACAATCAAGATAGTCTCTGCATGATATTGGCAGAAGAAAAGATTAGACACCGCGACAGGGAATTACAAACAGATCCGTCCTCAGGAACCTTCAACTTGGATGTACAGGAAGTGCGAGGAGGTGAAGAACTTGAAAGAATTGCAGTTTCGAGGAAACCATTCAGGGAACTATCATGCAACTCAAATGTCAGAACAAATCTGGTGCCAGAAGATGACATGAAGATAGTAAAGAGGATAGTATGCGTGAAGCTGAATGATGACATCCACAACCATGGGGAAATGAATGGACAGATCATGGCACTGAAGGAACATGTTAAGGCGAGATATAGGCTGTCGGACCTGATAAGAGCCCAGAAGAATGACAAGATGACAAGTAACCTTTCCAAGTGGATCCGAATGGGGTCCAAGGAGAAAGGGGAACTTGAAGAAGACAGCTACAAGATCCTGAGCCAGTTCTACAAAGAAAGGAAAGAGTTACTCTATCACACAGCTGACGGGGTGGTAGCATGCAAGAGAAAGGACGAGGAGAAGGTATTACACAAACACAACTTCATCATATTACCGCAATTGTATCAGACAGAGGTGCTGTTCAGATCGCACGATCAAATGGGGCACCAGGGGATAGACAAGGTGCAACAAAGAATACTTCACAGGTTCGATTGGCCAGGATTGAGGAAAGCTTGCGAGAGGTGGGTGAACGCATGCCTGGCATGCCTGAAAGTGAAAGACCCAAGGAAGATGAAATTCCCACTCAAATCGGTGGAAAGCTCGGAATTTAATGAAGTGGTGCAGATAGACCATCAGAAGATCTGCATGACGGAGTCGGGATATAACTAGATACTGGTTATAATTGACCACTTCACGAAGCTGGCAGAAGCGGTGCCGTGTCAGACAGCTTCGGCAGAGGAGACTTGTGACCACTTGATAACCCATTGGATATCGAGGTATGGTTGTCCAATGACTTTTCAGTCAGACAACGGCAAGGCCTTTGTGGGGGACTTGACTAAAGAATTAATGAAGAGGTCACACATTGCTCAAGCACACTCGACGACTTACCATCCTCAGACCAACGGGCTGGTAGAGAGACAGAATAGAACGTTGGTGAACATGCTGAGGGTATACTGCTCAAGGTACATGACAGACTGGGATAAATATCTGCCGCAAGTCGTAGGGGCATACAACAGTACTCAACACTCAACAACGGGCATAAGTCCTTTCATGATGTTGACAGGCAGAGAGAGAGCAATGCCCCTGACATTCTTCTACCCGGAATATGAAGGGAAGAGGACGTCGCCACAAGCTTACGTGAAAGAAGCGATCAGGAGACAGCAGGAAATAAACGAACTATGCAGGAGGAACACTGCGCAAGCGCAAATGAGACAGCGCAAGAAATATGATGAAAAGATATTACAGGCGAAGTCATATGAAGTGGGCCAGTACGTGTGGGTTTTCCAGAATTTCATACCGCCCAAAGGGACGAAGAAACTGCTCAAGAAGTGGAGAGGACCATTCATGATAACGGAAGTACATCAACAAGGACGGTTCTACCGCTTGAGTACAGGGCGAGCAGCACATTATGAGAACCGGAAGCCTCATGTCCCATCCCCAGAGGACTGGTGTATACCAAAGGACATGGAGGGACTAGAGTACCTACTGGTGGAGCCAGCATGTGAAGTGAACGAAAAAGGCATCAGAGAGAAGAATGATGGCAATGAGAACTTGAGTTTGGATGACAATGAAAAAATAGAAGCGGACTCTGAAGCTGAATCTTTTGTGGAAGAAGACTGGAACGATCTGGAGCAAGGTGAGGTACCGAAGTGGACAGAACCAGACTTATCAATACCAGCGGGGACAAGGAATGGCAATCGCAAACGCACAGGCATGAGGTATAACTGGTATGGGGACGATTTCCTGATTGATAAGATACAGCCCGACGACCTAGGCAAAGAACTACTAAGTGTGGGCGAGCTGGCGGCAGATGGTGAATGGCAAATCATCAATAATAATGAACACTACCCACAGGAAGACTACTCGACACCGGAGCGGGAGACGGATTTAGAACAGAGCGAGATAGAGAGGAGGGAGAATACGAACCTGAGTATATTAGAATGGATGCGCGATGTCAAGAACGGAAGCGAAGAAGGACAAAGCATACAGCAAGTTGACATATCAGCGGGAAAGTACATGAAAACGGAGAATCCTCTTTTCGGCTGGACGGCAACAGACAGCCCGCTCGACATTCCGCCAGATAATTCAGACCCAGCATCATCGACGGGGACGTCGATAAATATTTTTGTCCGGGGAGTGGGGGTAGGAATTACCCACACCGAAAATTTAATGATAAAGAAGCTCAGGGAAGTGAGAGAAACGGAGGGTCAATGACAGGAACACGATCGATCCCGAACACGTGATGTTGGCACTAACAAGACTACGAGACTTCATGACTGAAAGAGGGATAACGGAAGTCTCAATGCCGGTGTATGACCCAAACAGGGGCAAATTGAGCCCAAGGGAATTGTACGCTATCCTACACGTGGTCTTCGCAGAAACTGAGATAATGGTACATCTTCATAAGAAATACCACTTGAGCATCGCCTGAGTCGGGTACACGGGGGGACTCGAGTTGGGCATGAAGGGAGAAGAACACCTTCGAGGGAAACAGGGATGCTTTCCTTGGCACTCTGGACGAGGACGCTTGGCGAGAATTCTTGAGCGATTTTAATCGAGAAGTGAATGACGAGACCACATTGGATGATTTCAAGGAGGAGCTGTGGGACACGGTGGTGAAATTCAGAGAGCCTGTCCTGATGAGGACAGGTCTGGAGGAGAAAGCTAGAGGAGAACTGCTGAGCAAGATGGTCGAGTTGAGGAAGGCATCACTGAAGACCAAAGAAGACAAATGTAAAGACAGCTCTACTCTGAAACAAAAAACTGACAATAAAATAATTGAAAGTGTAAAGGGGGATAAGGTCGAAACTAGTAATATAATTGAAAGTACTAATATCCTTAGGGCTCGAGCAGGGGGGAGGCAAGAGTTGGAAGGGTTGGATGAAGACAAAGAAGTCGAATCAGTGATGATAACGACAACGCATCCGAGTAAAGACGTGAGGTCTCGCAAGAGGAAGAGAGACGTGGAGGGATTGGGCAGTCCTTCAGCGGATGCGGTCTTGGAGAAAAACTTGAGAGAGACGGCGCCCATGGTTCTGGCACGATGGAAGCCAGCAGCCTACAAGAGTAGCTACGAGCCAAGGAAACTGCTCGACGTAGAAAGAGAGATGGAAATCCCCACCAGCTCAACAACGGAAGAAGACTTCAAGTCTCAGAGGACAAAAATGAAGCGAGGTTCGACGAGCGGGCGGACCTGGGAAGTAGACGTCGGCAAAGAATGGGCCTCAAATGAACGCCAGGCCACTGGGAAGCAAGTGACTAGCGATCCTCTTGAGAAGAATAAATTGAGGAACACCTCCCGACCGTGGTGGGTGGCCCTGGAAACATTGCAGGAATTGGAAGACTGCCTAAAGAAGCTCAACAGTGGAGTGTCACGCAAACGACGCAACTGGGCTACCCAGCAGAAGGCTGACATCAACAAACTGGAATTGGGGAGCCAACTGAAGAGAACTTGGCAGAACTTGTTGAGGGATCATTTTGAAGAAGCGATGAGAACATCCTCATCGGCATCGCCGTTGATGGCGAATCCCTTCATTAGAACCTCAGGACAACTAATGTTCGCGTGGAGCCTGTTGGGAATAGAGTTAGAGACACTGACTTCGTACGATAAGTTGAAATTGGGGTGTGCGGACTTCGTACGATAAGTGTGCCGGCAAGAATCTAGAGGTGTATCGAGTACTGATGCAACACGTTGCTAGGGATAACTCAGGCTTGAGTCTGGCAAGTAGGAAAGATGCTACCTGTTTCTTGAGGTGGATAATGTCGATGATGACTGATAGTACCATCCTAGCATGTCACCAGAGAGCAATCGGAAGGAAGACGCTGGAAAGGAGAGTCTCCGCAGTCATCTTGAACGTGTACCAGAGTACTGGGATAGAAAAGGAGGATGGTTCTAGGCAGTCTCTAGAGAGCCACAGGAACTTAGATGAGATACGAAGGTTCTACAACAAGAAGTTCGAGGAGAAACACGACGTACACCGTAACTTGGCTTCGTCAGGAGAGTACTTGAAACCCAACAAAAAGGGAGAGTACCAGTATGTGTCTGGAGTGATGGGGATGGCGTACAACCCTTTCTTGGACTGGGAAGCCGGAGGTGCCCACAGAAACTACGAGGTGGCGGAGCTGCTGAAGTTCTGGACAGAGAAGATAGTGGAGATAGACACTGTAGAGAGAGAGAGAGACCTAGCCTAGGTTTGATTCTCGAGAAGACACCAGAAGTAATAAGTGTGCCGCGCTCAAGTAAAAGAGTCGAACTAAAGATGGGTAACGGGAACGGCATGTTGAACACAAATCTGGGAGTGGTGTGGAAATTGCTGAGGTCCTCCTGGTGTTCACATACCCATGCGAGCCTGATCGAGGAAGTCACGGAGCGAGTGAGACTAGCGATGACAGAGGATGAAGATTTGGCGACATTGAGTATAGTGCATAGACTGATCCTACCTCAGGTGAAAGAGTCAAGTGAAGTTACGAGTGGAACGGGGTCGGTAAAGAAAATGGAGCCGGGCAGTTGTCTTGATTCGACGTGTGGGAATGGCGAGCACACCTGCGATGGAAGATCATGCGTCAGGATACAGTCTTTCCAGAAAAAAGACCTAGTCACCTGGTTTGAAGACATTACCGAAAGGGAGAAGAGTGAGATACAGATAGTGGCTGAGTGTTACGCGAGCACCACGGTGAACCTAGCAACAGCTCTGGGATTCTTCTCAAGAATGTGCAGTCTCCAGTCAGTGGAGAGGCTAGAGTCAGAACACCACTTGGTGACCGCGTTGAGCGTGGAGTCATGGCCTGGGGTGTTGCAAGTGACCCAGAAACACATCAAGAGTTGGAAGGTTGGACTTGAAGCGGAGATAGAATTTCCCATGAGCGAAGCGTATGGTCTGCCTCTAAATGCGAAGTCCTTAGAGGGGTCAATGATGGCCAACCTATGTGCCAGCCACTATCCATTACACATGGCGATGGTGAAAGCATCCAGCCAAAGGGTATTGATAGACAAAACCTTCTCAGTGCCCAAATGCGTAAGACTGGCTAGGATGTCGCATCATTCACACAAGCTGTTGAGGAAGATCCGAGGAACAGTGCCGAAAGAACAGAAGGACGACTTGAGTGAAATCTGGGGTGAAGAACTTCTAGGTTTGGAGGGTGAAAACACAAGTGACCACGAGAGACAAAACGTGATCGGGAAACCCATGGTTGGTGCTCCAAACTTGGAAGAGACCGACGCGATACACGAGAAAATGATGGAACTTGAGCCTCTCCTAGAAGCTTCGGGAGAACGCAATCTTAGGAGCATCGACCTCACACACGGGGATTGTCCATGCCACTGTCTGGCGCAAACAGCGTGGTACCCAGACCACGCCAATCTCTGCCTGATCTGGGATGTGGAGGAAATCAGGTCGTTGGGACTGCCCGATCATCAGCAAAAGGTGACCATCTTGGTGGTGAGCACGATGCTGGCTCTACGATGGATTGAAGAAAATATAGCAAAGTATCGGGAATCGAAGACGCCAACGGCAGAGTCGATTCACGCGATAGATTACAGCAGGAGACTTGAGTTGTTCGAGACCGCATGCAAAGTATTCGCCATACCAATGGAAGTCAGACACGTGTGGAGCCGCTTAAGGTTCTTTCCTTGGTTTCGCGCGACGTTAACGTCCTGGTTATACGTGGTGACGAAGGATCACATGAGGAAACATCAAAAGGAATATCGACAGTTCCAGGCCGAGAGAGGACCAGATGCCTTCAAGAGACCTCTGCAGACCCATCGAAATGCGATCACGACAGGGTGGAAAAGAGTGGGTAGAGTATCCAGAAACAACAATAGAGCGAGGGAGTCGATACTAGAGGAGGACCTGGCGAAGAATGTAAGCCTGAGTCTTCACAATTCCTTCTGTTTGAACCGGGAGTCGAAGGTGAAGAGCTTACCGAATCAAGCAAAGAGATTGCAGGAGCAAAGGGAGTGGATCCGATCCTATGAACAGCTGAAGGCTTGGGAGGAGATTGTGATCAGCTCCGATGATGAAGAGGCACTATTGAAACAGATCACAGTGTCAAATATATCTGGGTCTGGTACCTCGAGGGCGAAGAACACGAGGTGAGTCGGTGGTTCAAAAGGAAATTCTAGAGTTGTGAGTCTTGAGAGGGAGGGGGCTCGAAGGTGAACTCGGATGAAATCTGGGTTCACCAAAAAGAAATTTTAACAAATGAGATTTGTTATTAATATGCTATATCTACTATAAAAATCAAAATGCTGCATGACAATTTCCTGATTGAATAGGACAAAAGAAATTTTAAATTACCAGCTTAAAAAGCGAGAATTCATAGGTGCTGGTGTGTGCAGATTTTGATTGCTGTTAAGCGATAGTGTGAAAATTTTATATGGTTGTGAATTTTGGAAGGTAGATAAACTTAAGTCTGCTGCAAACTTCTGTAAATGACCACTAGCACTGTATCTTGAGTGACACTCGGGTTTCTGGGGATTCACTGACAGAGGCAGCACGCGATGAGGACATCGTTCTTGAGTCCGGGGAGTATGTGCCAGTCGGTCATATCTGGAAGTTTGACCTTGAGGGACACGAATAAACGTGATTTTGGAGTGAAGTTTTATTTTTCAAAATTTCGAATGGAGCCTGTCATGCTCAGTTTTCTCGCAACAACTGAAAACACAAAATGAAACATCAGAACGACCGAATTTACAATTGCGGGAAAATACTTAAGAAAACAGCAGGAAATTGCTATTCGCAATTTCCTGATACAAAATAAGACACGAGTAGAGCCGTCTTATCCTGAAATAGGAGGCGAGATAATCACGAGAGAAGAGTGCAATTATTCGAACTGAACCAGAGTGAACCTTCAACGGAAAGGTAGACAGCTGGAGTGTCCCAATGGTTCAGACTAAAACTTCAATTCTAGAGTCTAAACTTATTCCCTTTAATAAAACTGATTAGTATTGAACTTATCAAGTTATCTTTTTTAATTCTCGAGTTGCTCATCAATTTAATTACTCCTTATTCTCGAGTGGGTCGACATGTGAGATCCAAATTTAGTTTTCTCGAGTGTGTTTTATGATTGTTATGTTGAGATAAGGCGAGTTTTAGGTTGATCCATCTGAAATGGATCAAAGTTCCACTGTCCAATAAAAAGTAACTTAACGGATTGTTCCGACCCTGTTCTTAAACGGCATTCGTGTATTTTGGGTATCTCGAGACCTAAGTATGGGGTCGTTCTTATTTTTAGAGTGGGGGATATTTTGGTAGTAGCCTTTAAGCTGTAACGGGTTCTAGTCTCATGTCGCAATTGGCTCCGACCGTTCTTGAGGTAGAAAAACACAAGAGATAGTGTCCCTGACTCTTGAGCCAATGGTTATAGGGCCTATTTTTCTTAAGCCTCATATGTGACCGAAGTAGCCGGCTGTTACAGTTGGGACACTTAGATCACTAATCCCGGTTACACCAATTGAGCTCTAGTATTAAAAACTTTCCCCAAAACCCAATCTTTCTAAGAAAAAGTTCTACGTACTAGCCCCCCTGAAATTACATCTCTTTATTAATCCAATGGAAGTCAAAACACGACTTGTAAGCAAGTGTCTTATGATCACCTATTCGTCAAAAGCCGATAAAATTAGATCCGAAACCATGAAAATTTAAGCGAGAGAAATGATAAAAAACAGAAGGACGAGTAAACTCAAAATTCTAAGGCGACCAAGGTCGTCCTTTCATAAAACAAATGTCTGGTACCTGATTGCCACGCCTTTTCCTCTCCCCTATTAGTGGTCTTATGGGGTATCCTCCTTTTGGGTTCCAAAACTGTCTATTTCCGGCCCCCCCAATGGAGAAGGAAGGAAGACGCTGGAAAGGAGAGTCTCCGCAGTCATCTTGAACGTGTACCAGAGTACTGGGATAGAAAAGGAGGATGGTTCTAGGCAGTCTCTAGAGAGCCACAGGAACTTAGATGAGATACGAAGGTTCTACAACAAGAAGTTCGAGGAGAAACACGACGTACACCGTAACTTGGCTTCGTCAGGAGAGTACTTGAAACCCAACAAAAAGGGAGAGTACCAGTATGTGTCTGGAGTGATGGGGATGGCGTACAACCCTTTCTTGGACTGGGAAGCCGGAGGTGCCCACAGAAACTACGAGGTGGCGGAGCTGCTGAAGTTCTGGACAGAGAAGATAGTGGAGATAGACACTGTAGAGAGAGAGAGAGACCTAGCCTAGGTTTGATTCTCGAGAAGACACCAGAAGTAATAAGTGTGCCGCGCTCAAGTAAAAGAGTCGAACTAAAGATGGGTAACGGGAACGGCATGTTGAACACAAATCTGGGAGTGGTGTGGAAATTGCTGAGGTCCTCCTGGTGTTCACATACCCATGCGAGCCTGATCGAGGAAGTCACGGAGCGAGTGAGACTAGCGATGACAGAGGATGAAGATTTGGCGACATTGAGTATAGTGCATAGACTGATCCTACCTCAGGTGAAAGAGTCAAGTGAAGTTACGAGTGGAACGGGGTCGGTAAAGAAAATGGAGCCGGGCAGTTGTCTTGATTCGACGTGTGGGAATGGCGAGCACACCTGCGATGGAAGATCATGCGTCAGGATACAGTCTTTCCAGAAAAAAGACCTAGTCACCTGGTTTGAAGACATTACCGAAAGGGAGAAGAGTGAGATACAGATAGTGGCTGAGTGTTACGCGAGCACCACGGTGAACCTAGCAACAGCTCTGGGATTCTTCTCAAGAATGTGCAGTCTCCAGTCAGTGGAGAGGCTAGAGTCAGAACACCACTTGGTGACCGCGTTGAGCGTGGAGTCATGGCCTGGGGTGTTGCAAGTGACCCAGAAACACATCAAGAGTTGGAAGGTTGGACTTGAAGCGGAGATAGAATTTCCCATGAGCGAAGCGTATGGTCTGCCTCTAAATGCGAAGTCCTTAGAGGGGTCAATGATGGCCAACCTATGTGCCAGCCACTATCCATTACACATGGCGATGGTGAAAGCATCCAGCCAAAGGGTATTGATAGACAAAACCTTCTCAGTGCCCAAATGCGTAAGACTGGCTAGGATGTCGCATCATTCACACAAGCTGTTGAGGAAGATCCGAGGAACAGTGCCGAAAGAACAGAAGGACGACTTGAGTGAAATCTGGGGTGAAGAACTTCTAGGTTTGGAGGGTGAAAACACAAGTGACCACGAGAGACAAAACGTGATCGGGAAACCCATGGTTGGTGCTCCAAACTTGGAAGAGACCGACGCGATACACGAGAAAATGATGGAACTTGAGCCTCTCCTAGAAGCTTCGGGAGAACGCAATCTTAGGAGCATCGACCTCACACACGGGGATTGTCCATGCCACTGTCTGGCGCAAACAGCGTGGTACCCAGACCACGCCAATCTCTGCCTGATCTGGGATGTGGAGGAAATCAGGTCGTTGGGACTGCCCGATCATCAGCAAAAGGTGACCATCTTGGTGGTGAGCACGATGCTGGCTCTACGATGGATTGAAGAAAATATAGCAAAGTATCGGGAATCGAAGACGCCAACGGCAGAGTCGATTCACGCGATAGATTACAGCAGGAGACTTGAGTTGTTCGAGACCGCATGCAAAGTATTCGCCATACCAATGGAAGTCAGACACGTGTGGAGCCGCTTAAGGTTCTTTCCTTGGTTTCGCGCGACGTTAACGTCCTGGTTATACGTGGTGACGAAGGATCACATGAGGAAACATCAAAAGGAATATCGACAGTTCCAGGCCGAGAGAGGACCAGATGCCTTCAAGAGACCTCTGCAGACCCATCGAAATGCGATCACGACAGGGTGGAAAAGAGTGGGTAGAGTATCCAGAAACAACAATAGAGCGAGGGAGTCGATACTAGAGGAGGACCTGGCGAAGAATGTAAGCCTGAGTCTTCACAATTCCTTCTGTTTGAACCGGGAGTCGAAGGTGAAGAGCTTACCGAATCAAGCAAAGAGATTGCAGGAGCAAAGGGAGTGGATGCGATCCTATGAACAGCTGAAGGCTTGGGAGGAGATTGTGATCAGCTCCGATGATGAAGAGGCACTATTGAAACAGATCACAGTGTCAAATATATCTGGGTCTGGTACCTCGAGGGCGAAGAACACGAGGTGAGTCGGTGGTTCAAAAGGAAATTCTAGAGTTGTGAGTCTTGAGAGGGAGGGGGCTCGAAGGTGAACTCGGATGAAATCTGGGTTCACCAAAAAGAAATTTTAACAAATGAGATTTGTTATTAATATGCTATATCTACTATAAAAATCAAAATGCTGCATGACAATTTCCTGATTGAATAGGACAAAAGAAATTTTAAATTACCAGCTTAAAAAGCGAGAATTCATAGGTGCTGGTGTGTGCAGATTTTGATTGCTGTTAAGCGATAGTGTGAAAATTTTATATGGTTGTGAATTTTGGAAGGTAGATAAACTTAAGTCTGCTGCAAACTTCTGTAAATGACCACTAGCACTGTATCTTGAGTGACACTCGGGTTTCTGGGGATTCACTGACAGAGGCAGCACGCGATGAGGACATCGTTCTTGAGTCCGGGGAGTATGTGCCAGTCGGTCATATCTGGAAGTTTGACCTTGAGGGACACGAATAAACGTGATTTTGGAGTGAAGTTTTATTTTTCAAAATTTCGAATGGAGCCTGTCATGCTCAGTTTTCTCGCAACAACTGAAAACACAAAATGAAACATCAGAACGACCGAATTTACAATTGCGGGAAAATACTTAAGAAAACAGCAGGAAATTGCTATTCGCAATTTCCTGATACAAAATAAGACACGAGTAGAGCCGTCTTATCCTGAAATAGGAGGCGAGATAATCACGAGAGAAGAGTGCAATTATTCGAACTGAACCAGAGTGAACCTTCAACGGAAAGGTAGACAGCTGGAGTGTCCCAATGGTTCAGACTAAAACTTCAATTCTAGAGTCTAAACTTATTCCCTTTAATAAAACTGATTAGTATTGAACTTATCAAGTTATCTTTTTTAATTCTCGAGTTGCTCATCAATTTAATTACTCCTTATTCTCGAGTGGGTCGACATGTGAGATCCAAATTTAGTTTTCTCGAGTGTGTTTTATGATTGTTATGTTGAGATAAGGCGAGTTTTAGGTTGATCCATCTGAAATGGATCAAAGTTCCACTGTCCAATAAAAAGTAACTTAACGGATTGTTCCGACCCTGTTCTTAAACGGCATTCGTGTATTTTGGGTATCTCGAGACCTAAGTATGGGGTCGTTCTTATTTTTAGAGTGGGGGGATATTTTGGTAGTAGCCTTTAAGCTGTAACGGGTTCTAGTCTCATGTCGCAATTGGCTCCGACCGTTCTTGAGGTAGAAAAACACAAGAGATAGTGTCCCTGACTCTTGAGCCAATGGTTATAGGGCCTATTTTTCTTAAGCCTCATATGTGACCGAAGTAGGCGGCTGTTACAGTTGGGACACTTAGATCACTAATCCCGGTTACACCAATTGAGCTCTAGTATTAAAAACTTTCCCCAAAACCCAATCTTTCTAAGAAAAAGTTCTACGTACTAGCCCCCCTGAAATTACATCTCTTTATTAATCCAATGGAAGTCAAAACACGACTTGTAAGCAAGTGTCTTATGATCACCTATTCGTCAAAAGCCGATAAAATTAGATCCGAAACCATGAAAATTTAAGCGAGAGAAATGATAAAAAACAGAAGGACGAGTAAACTCAAAATTCTAAGGCGACCAAGGTCGTCCTTTCATAAAACAAATGTCTGGTACCTGATTGCCACGCCTTTTCCTCTCCCCTATTAGTGGTCTTATGGGGTATCCTCCTTTTGGGTTCCAAAACTGTCTATTTCCGCCCCCCCCCCCAATGGAGAAGGAAGGAAGACGCTGGAAAGGAGAGTCTCCGCAGTCATCTTGAACGTGTACCAGAGTACTGGGATAGAAAAGGAGGATGGTTCTAGGCAGTCTCTAGAGAGCCACAGGAACTTAGATGAGATACGAAGGTTCTACAACAAGAAGTTCGAGGAGAAACACGACGTACACCGTAACTTGGCTTCGTCAGGAGAGTACTTGAAACCCAACAAAAAGGGAGAGTACCAGTATGTGTCTGGAGTGATGGGGATGGCGTACAACCCTTTCTTGGACTGGGAAGCCGGAGGTGCCCACAGAAACTACGAGGTGGCGGAGCTGCTGAAGTTCTGGACAGAGAAGACAGTGGAGATAGACACTGTAGAGAGAGAGAGACCTAGCCTAGGTTTGATTCTCGAGAAGACACCAGAAGTAATAAGTGTGCCGCGCTCAAGTAAAAGAGTCGAACTAAAGATGGGTAACGGGAACGGCATGTTGAACACGAATCTGGGAGTGGTGTGGAAATTGCTGAGGTCCTCCTGGTGTTCACATACCCATGCGAGCCTGATCGAGGAAGTCACGGAGCGAGTGAGACTAGCGATGACAGAGGATGAAGATTTGGCGACATTGAGTATAGTGCATAGACTGATCCTGCCTCAGGTGAAAGAGTCAAGTGAAGTTACGAGTGGAACGGGGTCGGTAAAGAAAATGGAGCCGGGCAGTTGTCTTGATTCGACGTGTGGGAATGGCGAGCACACCTGCGATGGAAGATCATGCGTCAGGATACAGTCTTTCCAGAAAAAAGACCTAGTCACCTGGTTTGAAGACATTACCGAAAGGGAGAAGAGTGAGATACAGATAGTGGCTGAGTGTTACGCGAGCACCACGGTGAACCTAGCAACAGCTCTGGGATTCTTCTCAAGAATGTGCAGTCTCCAGTCAGTGGAGAGGCTAGAGTCAGAACACCACTTGGTGACCGCGTTGAGCGTGGAGTCATGGCCTGGGGTGTTGCAAGTGACCCAGAAACACATCAAGAGTTGGAAGGTTGGACTTGAAGCGGAGATAGAATTTCCCATGAGCGAAGCGTATGGTCTGCCTCTAAATGCGAAGTCCTTAGAGGGGTCAATGATGGCCAACCTATGTGCCAGCCACTATCCATTACACATGGCGATGGTGAAAGCATCCAGCCAAAGGGTATTGATAGACAAAACCTTCTCAGTGCCCAAATGCGTAAGACTGGCTAGGATGTCGCATCATTCACACAAGCTGTTGAGGAAGATCCGAGGAACAGTGCCGAAAGAACAGAAGGACGACTTGAGTGAAATCTGGGGTGAAGAACTTCTAGGTTTGGAGGGTGAAAACACAAGTGACCACGAGAGACAAAACGTGATCGGGAAACCCATGGTTGGTGCTCCAAACTTGGAAGAGACCGACGCGATACACGAGAAAATGATGGAACTTGAGCCTCTCCTAGAAGCTTCGGGAGAACGCAATCTTAGGAGCATCGACCTCACACACGGGGATTGTCCATGCCACTGTCTGGCGCAAACAGCGTGGTACCCAGACCACGCCAATCTCTGCCTGATCTGGGATGTGGAGGAAATCAGGTCGTTGGGACTGCCCGATCATCAGCAAAAGGTGACCATCTTGGTGGTGAGCACGATGCTGGCTCTACGATGGATTGAAGAAAATATAGCAAAGTATCGGGAATCGAAGACGCCAACGGCAGAGTCGATTCACGCGATAGATTACAGCAGGAGACTTGAGTTGTTCGAGACCGCATGCAAAGTATTCGCCATACCAATGGAAGTCAGACACGTGTGGAGCCGCTTAAGGTTCTTTCCTTGGTTTCGCGCGACGTTAACGTCCTGGTTATACGTGGTGACGAAGGATCACATGAGGAAACATCAAAAGGAATATCGACAGTTCCAGGCCGAGAGAGGACCAGATGCCTTCAAGAGACCTCTGCAGACCCATCGAAATGCGATCACGACAGGGTGGAAAAGAGTGGGTAGAGTATCCAGAAACAACAATAGAGCGAGGGAGTCGATACTAGAGGAGGACCTGGCGAAGAATGTAAGCCTGAGTCTTCACAATTCCTTCTGTTTGAACCGGGAGTCGAAGGTGAAGAGCTTACCGAATCAAGCAAAGAGATTGCAGGAGCAAAGGGAGTGGATGCGATCCTATGAACAGCTGAAGGCTTGGGAGGAGATTGTGATCAGCTCCGATGATGAAGAGGCACTATTGAAACAGATCACAGTGTCAAATATATCTGGGTCTGGTACCTCGAGGGCGAAGAACACGAGGTGAGTCGGTGGTTCAAAAGAAAATTCTAGAGTTGTGAGTCTTGAGAGGGAGGGGGCTCGAAGGTGAACTCGGATGAAATCTGGGTTCACCAAAAAGAAATTTTAACAAATGAGATTTGTTATTAATATGCTATATCTACTATAAAAATCAAAATGCTGCATGACAATTTCCTGATTGAATAGGACAAAAGAAATTTTAAATTACCAGCTTAAAAAGCGAGAATTCATAGGTGCTGGTGTGTGCAGATTTTGATTGCTGTTAAGCGATAGTGTGAAAATTTTATATGGTTGTGAATTTTGGAAGGTAGATAAACTTAAGTCTGCTGCAAACTTCTGTAAATGACCACTAGCACTGTATCTTGAGTGACACTCGGGTTTCTGGGGATTCACTGACAGAGGCAGCACGCGATGAGGACATCGTTCTTGAGTCCGGGGAGTATGTGCCAGTCGGTCATATCTGGAAGTTTGACCTTGAGGGACACGAATAAACGTGATTTTGGAGTGAAGTTTTATTTTTCAAAATTTCGAATGGAGCCTGTCATGCTCAGTTTTCTCGCAACAACTGAAAACACAAAATGAAACATCAGAACGACCGAATTTACAATTGCGGGAAAATACTTAAGAAAACAGCAGGAAATTGCTATTCGCAATTTCCTGATACAAAATAAGACACGAGTAGAGCCGTCTTATCCTGAAATAGGAGGCGAGATAATCACGAGAGAAGAGTGCAATTATTCGAACTGAACCAGAGTGAACCTTCAACGGAAAGGTAGACAGCTGGAGTGTCCCAATGGTTCAGACTAAAACTTCAATTCTAGAGTCTAAACTTATTCCCTTTAATAAAACTGATTAGTATTGAACTTATCAAGTTATCTTTTTTAATTCTCGAGTTGCTCATCAATTTAATTACTCCTTATTCTCGAGTGGGTCGACATGTGAGATCCAAATTTAGTTTTCTCGAGTGTGTTTTATGATTGTTATGTTGAGATAAGGCGAGTTTTAGGTTGATCCATCTGAAATGGATCAAAGTTCCACTGTCCAATAAAAAGTAACTTAACGGATTGTTCCGACCCTGTTCTTAAACGGCATTCGTGTATTTTGGGTATCTCGAGACCTAAGTATGGGGTCGTTCTTATTTTTAGAGTGGGGGGATATTTTGGTAGTAGCCTTTAAGCTGTAACGGGTTCTAGTCTCATGTCGCAATTGGCTCCGACCGTTCTTGAGGTAGAAAAACACAAGAGATAGTGTCCCTGACTCTTGAGCCAATGGTTATAGGGCCTATTTTTCTTAAGCCTCATATGTGACCGAAGTAGGCGGCTGTTACAGTTGGGACACTTAGATCACTAATCCCGGTTACACCAATTGAGCTCTAGTATTAAAAACTTTCCCCAAAATCCAATCTTTCTAAGAAAAAGTTCTACGTACTAGCCCCCCTGAAATTACATCTCTTTATTAATCCAATGGAAGTCAAAACACGACTTGTAAGCAAGTGTCTTATGATCACCTATTCGTCAAAAGCCGATAAAATTAGATCCGAAACCATGAAAATTTAAGCGAGAGAAATGATAAAAAACAGAAGGACGAGTAAACTCAAAATTCTAAGGCGACCAAGGTCGTCCTTTCATAAAACAAATGTCTGGTACCTGATTGCCACGCCTTTTCCTCTCCCCTATTAGTGGTCTTATGGGGTATCCTCCTTTTGGGTTCCAAAACTGTCTATTTCCGGTCCCCCCCCCCCCCCCCCCCAATCCAACCAGGTTACCTACCTTAGCTCGATCTTAAATTTGGATTTCCTCGCGTTGCAATTCTTGTTCTGAGTCTAATGATGGATCTTCTCCGAGTCTGGGTCTACAGTTATGTTAAATTGACGATATCGATTGTATAGTTCCTATAATGTATCCCCCTTTTTACAATTTCCAACGGCCAAACTTTATCTTAACCAGCCCCCTTCTAACCTCGCCCCCCCTATTTAGCCCCCCCTCTTAAGCCGAAATTTATCTTAAGCGCAATGGGTGCTAAACCTCTTGAGAGAAAACCGTAGAACATGTTTCCAAGCTCTGCTTAAGTAAAAACGTATCCTTAAAACAGTGGTTATCCGCATATCCAAATTTACACTTATTTCGTGTAATGTAAGGTGGATTTTAACGATACCCGATTGACCAAATATAACACCCCTGCGTGACCTTCTCTGTTTGTTCTGATTCGGTGCGGTGCTGGATGTCTCCTTGGCGTGTCCAGCACCTTTCAGGTCCCCTTCAAGAGAACCACTCTCCCACTTGGCTGGCCACCTGTTCCAGCCAAGTCTCCCAGTGGTCCGCTGAAGTTGCAAGCAAACTGAAAACCCTTTACAACGCCCCACACTCGAGCACCTGTACAACTTTCCTCATTTGATCGAGACGATCGGTCTTATTGAAAAACAGTATGAGTATACTAATTTAATTAACATAAAAGTTTGGTCCAACTAATCTAATCTGGTGTCGAAGCCACTGTCTTTTTTTGTATGTTTTACAGTTTTTTGTTCCTGTTTTTACTCTTTTTCGGTTTTTGCTTTGCTTTTTGTTTTGTATTTTTACGTAGTTTTTTGATCCCCTAGTGTCCCCCTTACTCGGTTAGCTAGGCCTCGTTTCGGACAGCGCACCGGGAATTTTTCTCAAGTTTTCTTAAAAAGCTATCACGGTACAACCGGAAGGTTTACACGTCCCCGCTGTACCGTACCACCGGTACTCTAGAAAAGGCAAGTAGTCCGGAGATGTGTCTAGTGGGTTCGACTCCATAATCATGATGTCGTAAAAACACCCAGGAGCGCCATACAAACACTATGTAACAGTCGCCTACTTAAGTCACATATGAGTTTAAAGAAAAATAGGCCCTATTACCATTGGCTTAAGAGTCAGGTACACTATCTGTTGCATTTTTCTACCTCATGCGGTCGAAGCCAATTCGTTTCACTTGCGACTTGAGACTAAAAACACTTGTTACAGCTTGAAGGCCACTACCAAAATAATCCCCCCACTCTCTAGAAAATAAGAACGTTCCCACACTCAGGTCTCAAAATACTTAAAACACGCAAACGCCGTTATAAACAGGTCGGAACATGCCCTATAGTTAGTTTTTATTAGACAGTGGGACTTTGATCCATTTCAGATGGATCAACCTAAAACTCTCCTTACCTCAACATAACAATATAAAACACACTCAAGAAATCTAAATTGGGTACTCACATATCGGCACACTCTCTAGAATTGAGTAACTAAATTAACAAGTAACTCTAGACTAAATGGGGTAACCCAGTCTAACTCGAGGAGTCCTAAATGCTTGAGTTTTAGCGAATAGCAATTTCCCGCTCTTTTTCAACTACTTTCAAGCGATTTTAGTTCGATTCTTCTGAATTCTTTCTGATATTTTGCTAGTTATCGCGAGAAACTTGAGCATCACAGGCTCAATTTGAATTTTCGAAAAATTTAATTTCGCCCCAAAATTACGTCGTTTGCGTTGCTGTAGGTCAAACTTCCAAATATGACCGACTGACACACAATGAGTAGGCTAAAATTTGGCAAATCTCCAGAAACTTGTCACATGTTGGTTGTTGCGCCAAGAGCAGTCAAAACGTTTATCTATTTTTAGTTGATAAAAATAAACTCGATTCCAGCATCGCAGAATATGAAGAGTTTTTCACAGAAAAGTTTCACACTGATGATGATGAATAGAATGAACCATCTTTTTTTTTGTCCACACGGATTAATTTGATATTGACTACTATGAAAATAATCAGGAAGTCATTTCTGGAAATGAAGACCAGTAGCCCAAACAGGGCTCTGAACAGCTAAAACCTGGGACTGTCGAAGATAAGTGGCCATCTTGGACCAAAACAAGTCCGTTGTTTTGCAAACAACAGCAGCGAAGCCGATCTCATAAATGATACTGCAACTTATGTTTCCTATTCGAAGTGAGTGCAGAAAGAAATCATAATCTTTTGTTTTCTACTAATAATAATCTTATCTTCGCTTAAATTCTATGAATGCCTTCGTCTTGATCATCGAACCATAGTGTGAAAATACAGCTGTATTCTTCAAATTCTTCGGTTTTTGGACTCTCCTACTCAAAAATCTGCACTTGTGAAAGAACACGTCAACACTTTTTGGACATCGTGAAACATGCACAGCAACTAATCGAGACCATTACTGTAAAGAGAACTAACTCACCGATCCTTGTAAAGGCCCCGGATACGGATTTAGCTACTAAAACTGGCATTTCCATTTTCATTATGAATACCCTTGCTTTTGATGCTATTATATACACATGTGACGATACCAGAAAATGTAGCAAAATCACGAGGAGCACCACATAAATTGGTGCGCTTTCGTCCAAATCACAGCTCTGATTTCAGTGCAATGAACTTAAAAAAAAATTTGTTTTTGCGGTTCCATCTGTCAAAATTATTTTTGAACCGAATGTTTACGAAGTCAGTCTGTTTCACGGATAAAAAATCATAAAATAAATTATCTGTTTTCTTTAGGCTCAAACTGGGTCTTAGGTTACCTTTGAAATGGCAGTTACCTTACGTTAACACAACCTCGGCCTAACCATGTTACAGACTTTGGGAAATCATTATCATCATTAATGATAACAGATTTTTGGTATACTAGCAAAAAAGCGCAAATTTTTCAAACAATCCGCCTGTTCTCCAAAAGTATTTGTCTCTTAAAGTGTTAGCCGGTTTATAATGTCAGTTCATCAAGTAGTAAGTGCATTCACCATCAAATAAAACATTTTCTGTAGAAAAAAAAGATATCGTTACAACAAAACGAGCACCACAAAGAAGCGGG
Source organism: Symsagittifera roscoffensis (assembly GCF_963678635.1). Lineage (NCBI taxonomy): Eukaryota > Metazoa > Xenacoelomorpha > Acoela > Convolutidae > Symsagittifera > Symsagittifera roscoffensis. Next base: position 290 of record NW_026971373.1, on the reverse strand, counting down.
ACTCCAGAAGTAAAATGTTGGTAAATGTCGATGTAATACTACCTCGTAACACTTGAAAAGCACTTAAGACACTTTACATCTTATGTTTTAAACTCTTACTTTTTTTGACTTCTTCTCTTCATCTTTATGACCGTTTTTTTTTACTTACCTTTCGAGCGTTATCATCTTTTGGAAGAACTAAGCTCAACCAGAATCCCAAAAATTGCCGGAATCCTTGCTTTTTTTCTCTGAAAAAAATAAGAAGCACCCGTTGTAGAGATACTCAAACGAAGCCTGAGAAACACAAAAAC
>NW_026971372.1:0-24875 GCF_963678635.1 Symsagittifera roscoffensis | reverse complement strand
TTCGAATCAGAAGATTGCGGGTTCGAATCCCTCTGTGGTCGACTTTTTATTATTAAATCTTGTGCGGTTTTTGGGAGTTTTTTTTTAGATAAACCGCTAAAAACCGTTCAAATCTTGCGCGGTTTTTGAGCGGTTTTTTCTAGATAAACCGTTCAAAAACCGCGCAAGATTTGAACGGTTTTGAGCGGTTTTATCTAAAAAAAAACCGATCAAAAACCGCGCAAGATTTAATAATAAAAAGTCGACCACAGAGGGATTCGAACCCGCAATCTTCTGACTCGAAGTCAGACGCCTTATCCGTTAGTCTATGCTGACTTGCTGGAAGCTTAATATTCGCTGTATTTGTTCTACTGAAACAAAACAGGAAACCAAACGCGTGTTTTGGAGCAGGTGCAGGAACTAGCAGGTGCAGGAACAATTCCGCAGCACAAATGTTCAAATTACTTGCAATGGCAAGAAATACCTTGGAGGCTTTGTGTGGACAAGTGTGGCAAAATGAGCAAATGGTATGCAAGTTGTCCTCCATTGCCGAAGTTGAGCCACATGTTGAGCCACAAGTTGAGCCACATTAGCACACCAAACCTCCCCCCTCCTCTTACTAGAGTTGATGTCCCCCTCACCTCTTACTAAACGTGAGGGGGTTACGTCGTGGGTTGGGGGTACGTTGAGGGGGGTACGTTTGGGGGGGGGGGGGGGGAGTACGTTGGCGGGGGGAGGTAAGTTGGGGCGGAGGGGGGGGGGGGGGGGGGTTTGGTGGGGTTGTTGAGTCTGGGACCTCGACCCGGGAAGACCGCTCGAAAACCGCTCAAATCTTGCTTGAAAAAACCGTTCAAAAGTCACCGCAATAATTGAGCGGTTTTTGAGCGGTTTTTTTTAAGCAAGATTTGAGCGGTTTGAGCGGTTTTTTCCAAAAAAAACCGCCCAAACCGCTCAAACCGCTACAAATCTTGCTGGAAAACCGCTCAAACCGCTCAAATCTTGAGCGGTTTTTGAGCGGGATCTCGACCCGGGATAAAGTGTTTAGTACGCATTACACCTTACACATCCAGGATAAGCGGCCAAGCTTTGGGCATGGAAAAAGGATCTTGTTCGAAAAAACGTACAGGAAAATTGTCCTAAAATCACATAAATAAAAAGAGAAAACAAGTGACTGTTAACATTCTGAGAAAACAACTGACTATGTAAAAACAACTGAAATCAATTTTGAAGTACTGATTTTGCATTTTTTCTAAATAATTTCTCCCCAAAAAAATTTTTTCACTTGTTTTTTTGAGGCTAATGTTGAAGTCAGATTCAACACCACAATGATCAGTGATTGCGTGTTAATTAGTTTTAGTGGTGCATGGAAACTTTGTAAAAGCCGATCTATGGTTGTTCGAGTGTTCTGTATATCACGCTTGCTGTCTTTTTGTACAGATATTATATCAAAATTCAGCAGATCCATTTTTTTTGAGTTGCGTGCTTGTTTAACAGCAGATACATATATGTTTAAACCTCCTTTTTAAAATTTTTATCTTTATTGTCATTCTTAAGTTCAGACAATTGGGTCAAAAAAAAATTCAAGTAAATGGACGTTTTTGCACTGGTCGACTTGTAAACAGCAGTTAGAAACAATGTCTGCTTGCTACAGATCACTGAGACAATAAAAATTTGGATTCATTTTGAGGCTATACATTTTAAAATCTTCAAAATTTTTTCTTTCATGAGAAAGAATTACTACTACTCCACCCCTACCTTTTTTGTTACCTGTTTTTTGTGCTTACGACCATTTTGGCACAAAAAGTCAGGATTAGATATGTCTCTTAGCCAAACTTCTGTTAGAACAACAAAAAATGGCTTCTAGTTTTGTTGCTAAAGCACTACATCCATTTCATCACAATTTCCTCTAAAAGAGCGTATATTTAATTAAGAAAAAGCAAAATCGATTTTAAGCTGATGTAAGTTTTTGGCTAATTTCCTAGAACTGCTGTTTGTTATTTATTTTACAAACTTCGTTGCTAGAAGTTGTAATAAATTGTTTTTCAAAAGCTTTTTTATAAGTTTGTCTTCGTGTTCAGAATTGCATCAAATATTTTTTTTTCATATAGAAATTTTTTTTAAAAAAGACAAAAGATCGTCAGATATATGAGCAGTGCATGTTTTGCTGTATTTAACATAAAAACTTAATTTTAGAAAAAAGATCAATTTTGCAAATTAGAGATTAATTTGAAACGTCAGCGGAAAATGTTTTGCTTTCCTTCACCTCGAATATAGAAATTTCACTGATTACGCAAGTATAAGTTTGATTTTTTTTTTCAGTCATAAATATAGAAATTGTCAGAATCTACATTTTTCTTTTTTGGCTCGAACAAAAATTGATAGATGTGCGGAAGTCGCTTAGCATATCTTACTTATACCATTAGTACTCTTTGAATTTCTTTCAAGACTAGCGGAAAAACCGCTTCACTTGAACAAACCAAAAAAAAACAACTGACCCTGATTATTAATGACATTTGTAATAATTTTTAGCGAAAATCGCTTCCATCCATTATGATGTGTAATCCTGGACTGGTGAAATTCTTTACAGCTAATACATCCAAGATAAGCAACAAAGCTGTAGACATGGAAAACAGGATCTTGTTCCAAAGAATGTTTAGTAAACATCACGTATCCTATAGAAAACATCGCATATCCTATGAGTTATCACATATCCTAAAATGGACTCGTAGCAATTCTTGAAACAATTTTGAAAGTATTTCCTTACGAGTCTAAACTACCCATTCTGTGCATTGTAAGTGGATTCCGCAACAGGCCAAAATCTGATTTTTCGCTGAATCCGCATCATTGCTAATTTCGCTGAATCCGCAACAGTAAGCAAAATCCGCAATTTGTAAGAGGATCCCGCAAAATTGTAAGTGGAATACGCATTGTTTTTGCGGATTTCATATACATAGTCGTAATTCTGTAATATCGCTTAAAATTATATCTTTTCTTCCTTTTGAAGGTTTTGAAATGAAAAATGAGACAAAAATAGTTTTCAATATTTTACATGCTATATCATCTCATCCCAAATACTACCTTGATTTCACTCATCTCAAATACTGATTCGACTTCACTCTCGACTCACCTCGAATACTGCCCTCATCTCATGATTTGAATTCACTCTCTCATATCATCTCAAAAACTGCCCCCATGATTTCACTTCACTCTCCACTAACTAGATCAGTATTAAGGATTGATGGAATCCCAAATACTGACCCATTTAGGCGATACGCACAGCATGTGCACAGAATAAGTACAGCACTCGTCCAACGCACATCTTAAGTATACATGTATATGCTGTGCGTTGTGTTTCCAAACACTCTCAACACGTTACTTCAAAAAATTAATTTATTCGGTGTTGTGTTTCTAAAATTTTGGTCCGAAAAAGTGCATGCTGGGTTACATATCTCAAATACTAAAAGATGCTATCCACCGATTTAGTAAAAGTTTTATGATTTGTTTGAGGATTCCGATGATAAAAGTTAGATTGTTGTTTTTTAAATTTCGCCTTGCTATAGATATGAATTCTAGCTCTGGCTTTCAATTGTTCATATGCAAGTTCAGTAATAAACAAATTTCGCTTACTTTTGCGGATTCCACTTACATTTGCGGATTTCACTTATATTTTGCGGAGTCCACTTACAATTTTGGAATATAGAACAACAAGCAACCTTCGATTGTTGCGGTATCCGCGCCATAACAAGAGTGCCGACAATATTTTTGTTACAAGCATTTTACGCGAAAACCACAAAAATTTTGAAGGTGGATTCCACTTACATTTTGGAACAAGTTTAAAGATTTGTCTCTGAAATCCCGGAACTTACAGACACAAATTTGTGCGCCTATGCAGTGCACAGTTTGGCCTCGTAATGATTGAACAAAAAAGTGGCTTAGAACTCACAGGATTTGTTCGAGCGCTGGCAAAAAAAATTGCCCCTAGAAATTTGATTCAAAAATTTTACCTTTCATTAAACAATACTGCGATCCATAGTTCAGCTTTGGAATCTACTGTTGGACGCAACAAAATGAGAAAAAAAAAGAGATGTGTTGTTTTAAAGTTCATTGCATAACTGTATTCACAACGTGCTACAATTTTTTCCTCTGTAAATTGTACAACTAAATTTTATTGATGGGTTATTGAGTTCATTTTTTGAAAATCGATCAGATTTATCAAAGCCGATCCGATTTTCAAGTAAAATGTCTGAGCATTTGTGGTCGGGTGTATTTTTTCTATGGCATATAGTTTTCTCATGCCAACCGAAACGTTTTGTTGTCTTGAGCTCAAATAAAAAAGATATTTCGCCTCTGATCTTTTTTGTAAAATATGGGGGTTAAAAATTTGCCAATATAGCCAGTTTAGTACAATTAACGAGCGATTTATTTCATATCATTAACGCGTAAGCGAAGTTTGACTCCCTTCTAGAAATATTTCCATATTGAATTTATGCATGTTGTTTTTTCAAATTTTGGTTGTTAAAAGGAGGTCGGAACATTCAGGCTTTCTCCCTGACATGAGTAATGCTGTTATTACTAGTAGCTGAAGGCTATTGGCACGTAGCATTAAAATTTTTAGAACAGAAAATGAAAATTAGCAATCTGTGTTTTTGAAAAACAAATGTTTAATTAAATTTTCCATAATTTTGGTTGTAATTGATTTTTTTCCCTTTATTAATTTATTATCAACAATTTGTTGTTTTATCAGCGCTGAACAAAACATGTTGCATATTTTATTTCAAGTTTCAAGCCGGTATGATTCAATGATTGCAAGTTGGTGGAAAGAAATGTTATGATGAGAATGTTTGTTTCGATGGATCAGTGCAGGCACGCAACCAAATGTGTGAATCTAATTGGCAATTGATTGTTGAAAAAAAATTGTTGCAAGTCTGTGGCATTTAAATTGAGATGTGATGATGAACTGCTTATATCTTTCGAACTTATGTCGAAGTTTCTCGGGTGTAAATTATAGATAATAGATCATTTTTTTGGTTGTAAACGTGTCAATGGTTTCCCAGGATTTTGCAGGTCGACTATGGTTCTCTATTGAATCGTTGGATTTTGAAAGGTTTTAGTTCTTTATTTTCATAGATCTAAAGTATTTGCAGAATGGTTTGTACACACAAATGAACAAGACTGCTCAAGCAGGGTAAAAGCTTGAACGTTTCGCCTCCATATTAAACGATAGTATCAAGTTTTTATGAGGTGAAGTTTGAGTCGTGTATGGAGTTAACGAGACCGAGAATTTTGCCGCGGGTCCCATAAAGATCCATGGCTCGAGAAAGAAATCTTTTGAAAAGTGAGCTGAATTAAAAAAAAAACATCATACTTAGACCTCACTTTTTTTGAAAACCTCACACAGTCGAGACTGCTCGTATCAAGGCAAAGCTTTCAATATTCTGACAGCTTTTCAACTTCTATGGAAAAATTTCAGCTCAACAAAAACTCATAAAGTGTTACAAATTGATTTGAGCAAGCAATTTCATTTTTTTAGAATATCCACCGCACAATGTGTAAAATGCAATAAAATCTCTTTCGCAAAAAAAAAAAATAATTAGTCTAAATAGCAAGTCTCAATTGATTTTGAAAAGATTAATAAGACTGATTATATAGCGGTATTAGCCCAAAAAATACTACGCTTGTTTTGATCCAAGTTGGCTTAATTGGCAATTTTTGAACCACCATAACTTCATGAAAAATAATCACAGTTGAATTATCATTTCTAGCTCAGAGCTCAAGACAAGAATGTTTTTTGGGTCTTCTAAACAACTTCCGTCAGAACTTGCTGGTTAAAAAGCTGACATTGGTCTGGAAAAAAATCACAACGAGCAAAATACTCCGTTTTTTTTTCATCGAACGTTGGAAACTATTGAAAATGGCTTTAGAAATTGGAAATCTACGTTTTGCTTAGTATTCGAATGTTTTTGTTTCAATTTCCAAAAGAAATGACGAAATATTTTTGTTCGCGTTGATTTTTAATCGAAACCTATTTCGAATTTTAACTAGCCATTTTTCTCCATCGTCCAAGAGGTTTTGATGTCTTAGACTCAAATCTAAAACAAAATTTCACCTGTTCTTGTTTTTTATGAAATTTTAGGGGTGTAAAATTTATCAGTTGTTTGGAAAGTTTGGGACAATTAACGCGCGATATATTTCGTTCTATTAACGCATAAGCGGAGATTTAACCCGCCTTAGAAATTGTTCTATATTTGTTGAAGCAATAGCTATTTGTCATAATTTATATGTTACCAGGAACTAAATCTATCACTGTGTATTTTATTTGGCGTGCGAAGTGATGTTTTGAAAAAAACTCTTTAAAAAATTTCGAAGCCTGTTTCATAGACCTTAAAAGCAGTCGAATCATTCAGGGCCTCGCCCTGGTACGAGCAGTCTTGTAATTTTTCATGCAAGTAATTGTTTTTTTCAACCCTTCAAAAGCAACAAGTTAAAAACGTGCCAGAATTGCTTCTCTGGTTGTTTTATGGAAAATTTTGAACAAAAATTCTGTTTGTTTTCTATCTGATTAGATAGAAAACAAACAAATAAGCTTGTTGTTCAAAGATTTCCAAAAACACCCCAAAAAGAATTTTTTGAAACCATATTTTCCTCTGCTGCCCTATAGAGGGTTAGAAGAATTAGTTTAATTGATTGATAAGATATCGTCACAATTTTCGAAAGGCTTGGGTAACCCCTGAAACTTGAATCAGTTATCCAACAAAGCTTAGAAATTTTGACAATTTCGAGATTTTTAGTTTTGCTTTGTGATAATCAGGATCGTAAAAAAAAATTGGGGAAGACATTTCCCCTTAGAATTGTTCGACCCTGCCAGAACAAGAAGGGTGAATTTTTTTTTTAACTTATTCATTCGAACAAAAAAGTTATCTTGAGAAAGACATGGCTCGAAGCTCGAGCACTCCTGTCACACAAAAAAGACAATGATTTGGAGTACAAGGAACAAACGCTAAGAATTTATAATGTAATCAGACTAGAGAAAATAGAAAATCTGCGAACAATACATTTTTTTGATTAATCCAATCATGCACAAAAATATTTTTTTTTCGATTAAATTTTGCGATTAAATGGACAAATAGTTTGTGTGTCATTTTCAATCAAAAGTGAGTCTTGTTTCAAAACAATTCTTCCCTGACACAAAACTGAAGGGAAAATGTTTCTCTTTTGTACCAATCAGATCTCGATCTACCGACCATATAGTCCTTCTCTGATTTACGGGCTGTCGTCTCTATGTCGATACGTTTAACAATGTTTAATACCTTAGTTGAACGGTGATATATCATCGTTTTCGCGTACAAAATGTGTTTTTTTTGTAAATGATCTGAAAGAAAGCACGTTCGCGAAAGAAGTTTCGTATAGTTTGAGGAGAAACCGTCCGCTGCACTTTATACATTCCCGAAGGATATTTTAGGGATTTGTGATTTCAGAAAACCCAGGACGCTATGGATTCACATTAGGAAGATTTTTGTCCTATAGACTATTACTTGGAAGATTTTAAATTACACCCAATGGAAGTTTTAGAACTACAAAAGTCATCTGAATTTAGACTTTAAATATTTTTGAAAAAAAAGCAACTTGAATGTCAAATAGGCAAAAATCTGTTAGGTTTAAAAAGCGGTTGGTTAATTCGGTACTGAAATAGTTCCATTTGCTATTTCACAGTAGTCTGGGATAGGCTACACTTCTCTTTGCCACACTATCTTTTTTCGGCCGGATATGTTTAAGCAATTACCATCTCCAATATTGCTTTTAACCATACTCTTATTTCCTTGTCTCAATAGATCTATAGAAATACAGGAAATGCGAGGTTAGTCTGAGATCAATTTACTTCTATCTAATTTAAAAATTGTCTTATTAGAGAAACCGGTCAATATTTGCAAAAAGTGCTTAGAGGTTAGTTCGGGAATCTAGTTGTTTGGTAATTAACACTTTATACTCAGATAAAAAGCGAAAAGAAATAAAATAAATGCTAATGAGTTCTGTTTATTAAAAATTCAAGTAATTGGTAAATATGTTTTTGAAAAACTGAAGCATTCAAAAAATTTCATGGGCTCGAAATTAATACACTTGCGAGGGCAAGTGTCTTGTAATCGGGAACTTTTACCGTACGCAATTTTTCTTACCATTTCTTACTTGCTTTATTGAACCTTGTCAATTTCCAGGCTCATTCCTTGTTAGCCTAAGGGCAAGGTCTGAGGATTGAGTCCCGCCCAAACCTTGTTTTTTAAAATAAATAAAATTGATTTCTTTTGGGTGAAAATTGAATTGCTGACTTCATTTGTCTGCTCAAATTTTATTGGCTTACCAGTCCCATCACGGGTTTTTCTTTTGCTGCAAGCAATTTTATTTATTTACTTGGTAGTATTGTTCATAGTATTTTCAGGGTGACTCAATTTTTTTCAGCAAAAATCAAATTTTTTTCGGCTCAACTGATGGCTGCTAAAAGATTGCCGGCTTTGTTTCCACTTCTTCATAAGTGTTGTTGTGTTCCTTAATATTTTTCATGGTATGTTTTCTTTAAATGAATTTTTATTGAGAAATACATAGTTTTTTGTTTTTTTTTTTAAATTTTTTTTCAACTGCTTATGTTTTTTTCTATGCTTTTGTTGTATAGCCACTGACTTGAAGCTTCGCTTCGTCCTTTTGAGACATCGGTTTCATACTAAAACTGCAAATTCATTTATAGACTTTGACGTTTTTAAGGTCAAAGGAACTCAATTTTGCGGAAATGAAGGGCTAAAATCTGTAAAAATTATGCCCCTGTGAAAGAGGATTACCCAAAAAAATGGAAACACAGATCAAATGAAAGCCACAAAATTGGTTCGAGAGATAATATAAATCATAATAAATTTTTTGCAAATTAGATTCCATTCATTGTAAAAGTTACTACATTTACAACCAAACGAAATCTCATTGCGAGAACGCCGTGGAACTATGCAGCCCCTTTTCAGGGGCCTCTGATCCTGCTATGATTTTTAAATATCGATAGTTAATCAAGAAATAGAAAAAAAACTTAATGATTTAAAGAGGAAAAAAAATTTGAAGCGAAAAATAGGAAAATTTCAGCAGTATACCTACCCTTGACAGCAAATCTTTTTTTTTAAAATACTAATTCTACTCAAAATGAGTTTAAACAGTTGATAATTTCCTGGAATAAAATTTTCCAAAAACTCATGGTTGAAGATTTGTAATTGATATTGTGTGCAGCTCTGAATCTTAGTTTCAAAATCAGTGTAGTATTTTAGAACAAAGTTGAAAAGTTTTCTAATTCTAACGTTACAGAAGGTTTTTGATTACCCTTTGATTGCACAGGTATCTGCATAGCTAAAACTCTCTGATTCAAAATTGTATTCAAATTTTTCTCAGTTACAGCTTCCTGGACAATGGCCGATATGCACTCTTTTCTCAAAACCTTACATAGTAACTTTAATAATTCATAGATATGTAATTCCGTTACGAAGTATATTTTAAGTTTTTGTCTCAGTTCTTCGATGCTTTCGTTTTTTCTCTTAAAAAAATAGATTTTAGAAGCCGTTTAATTTTAAGTTCAATTGTTTCTAATTTCGTTTTGTCTGTTGACGCATAAGCCGAAACCCCGTACTGTAAAATGGGTTTCACATAAGCGTGAAATAAAAAAAGAAATGATAAAAGAAGAAATGAAAAAAGAAGTTCCTAAATTTGGGGGAGACGTTCCTAAGTTTGCAAGGAAGACGTTATGAAGCGTGTGCAGGAATGATAAGTATTGGACAGTCTGTTAACATATTCCCAGTTTGGCTTGTGAGATTTTATCTCAATTAGCTAAATATTTGGATTCAATTGAGAATTAAGCTGTGAGCGTGGCATTTTTTGTTTGGACGACTAAAGGTCTGAGATTTACCTCTCTAGTTTGACATCATTTCATATCAAGTTTTCGTTTCTTCTTTTTTCATTTTTAGAAATGAAAAAAGAAGAAACGAAAACGTGATATGAAATGATGCCAAACTAGAGAGGTAAATCTCAGACCTTTAGTCGTCCAAACAAAAAATGTCACGCTCACATCTTAATTCTCAATTGAATCCGAATATTTAGCTAATTGAGAAAAACCTCACAAGCCAAACTGGGAATATGTTAACAGACTGTCCAATACTTATCATTCCTGCACACGCTTCATAACGTCTTCCTTGCAAATTTAGGAACGTCTCCCTCAAAATGTTATATCGACGAGCAAACTGATCTGGCGGACACTTCTAAAGTGAATTCCTGAAGACGTGAAATTATTGACATAGCGGACGACAACCAACAAAATTGAGATCAAAAATTCTTTGGGCATATCCAGAAATATACCTTCTAATCTGTTGCCAAAACTTTTACGAAACGTAGTTTTAAACAAGAGAGTATTGTTGAACACGATGAAAGGGTTAAGTTATTTTCTCAGAGGCACACTCGATCCTGAAGAATACACTCTTCGCTTATCAAGGAGTGAATGAGGTCATATCTCCATTGGAAGCTTAGAAGGTCATCCGGGACGAGGTCTGCGACTCATATTGCGACCGAATTGGGTCGCCGAAATGGACTTTCTGCAACCGAAATTCTATACTTGGAGGCTTGAGTCGCACAAAAACGCAACATGGGTCGCGCAAAGCCGCAACATGGGTCGCGCAAAGCCGCAACATGGCTAAAAATGGGTCGCGCAAAGTCACAACATGGGTCGCGCAAAGTCGCAACATGGGTCGCGCTAAGTCGCAACATGGGTCGTGCAAAGTCGCAGCATGGGTAGCGCAAAGTCACAACATGGGTCGCGCAAAGTCGCAACATGGATCGCGCAAAGGCTCAATATTGGTTCCTCAAAGTCGCAAATGGGTCGTTTAAAGTCCCATCTTGGTCGCAGAGAGTCGCAAAAAGGGTCGCGCAAAACTATAACATACCCAATTGGAGTCGCAATGGTGGCAACACACCCATTTTGGGTCGTAATTGTCGCAAAATGCCTGGTTCAGGTCGCCGACGTCGACCCGGGTACATACAAAATTCTAAGTTCGCCATAATCCTCGCTCATCAAAGTAAAGGCTTTAAAAACAGAGAAGCATTTTTTTTCTAGATTTCTTATGTTAAATGAGTATAATTCTCTAACTAAAATACTTTCCGTTGGAGTACAAATTTTTGTACCATCACCTACTGGATACTTGTTGTAATTAGCTAAAAAAGTTTCCCTCAGAGGAAGTGTATTGGTTTAGCGAGTTCATTTAATTACAGTTGAAAAAATTTCCTGTTGAATTTTGCTATCTCAACCACTCAATTGGGGTGACTCATGTTGTTGTTAGACTTAACATCTTAACATAACACTAAACAGTAAACAGTAAGAAAAGAAGCAAACTTAAAAGCACATGACGTTTTTTTGAAAGCAATGACGTTTTTTGAATAAAAATTGATTATAAACAATTAAAATGGATTAAAATTGAATAAAATTTCAGAAATAATTTTTTCAAAAAATAATCGATTATGATGTTTTTTTTGTTTCAAAAAATAGTAACCTTATAATCCATTTTTTATCAATTATAATCTCTCGTTTTTGAAATTTATGGAAACTGACAATAAAAATCCATTATAATCTTTTGTTTACTCTTTTTACTGAGTGCGGGTCTATTTTGAAAGTTTTCACAAAGCAACACGTCTATCAAATGCCGTTTCCACTGTTTGACCTCCTTAAACAAAAAATGCGTATCAAATAATTCCGTTCAAGAAAAATGCTTGTCATAAAATTTCTACACGGAAGGTTTGGAAAAGTGTTGATCATACTGTTTCCTTAGATAATAGTTGTACAATAAACAGTTTTTACATTGGAGTCAAGGTTTCAAATACCAGTGAAATTTTTTTCTGAATTATAAGTCCCAATATATTTTTTACGCTCAAAAAGCATTTTCAAATAGAAATTGAACGCGAAAATTGTTTTATTTTGTCTATTACGTCGTCCAGGCTGAAAAATTTATACAAAAGAAACAAAATGGACAAAGAATTTTGTGCAAATTTAAACTAGAAAGTATTTTTTTAAAAATTCTTTGATTTGTACGAAAAAAATTTGGAAAGATTTTTGTCCAGCAAAATTTCGACTAAAAGTTTTCTAGCCTTAAACAAAAGTTTAGTGCTTTTATTCAAAGCTCTGAATTAAACATGAAAAATTATCTCAAACAATTTTTACTCAAAGGCCAAGTATCTGTGAGATTTCTTCCCCTCAACATATGAAGTTATTTTTAAGTGAACAAATCTTTGATAAATGTTTTTTCGCAGAAAACACTAGAAAATTCAGCAGAAAGCAAAATAAACTATTTTCTTTGATATATCAAAAAAGTGTTAACATATATGATAAAATGCTTATCGTAGCGATTTCTTACAGTTTTGTGTACGCATGGAACTGCGAAACTGTGTGACATGCATTTTTGGTCATATCGGGCATTTAAAAAGAGGCTACTTAGATGTAATTCAAAATGTTAAGTTTTAGACTTTCAGACTTTGGGTCATTTAGTTACTTTCAGACTTTGAGTCAACTAACCAATACAACGAATTTTCGCACCAAATTTTAACTCTTTTTCGATCCATTACAGTTTTTGACAAAAAGTGAGCATACTATTGGAATTCCTGTCATTCTGCAAAGTAGAAAGAAAAAAGTTGAAATACTGACTTTTCCAAGAAAATAAGACTCGTGAAATATGCATCCCATATTGGAGTGGATGCATCTCTAGAACAATTACAAAAACTGACAAGTTACAACCAATTTTGGGTCAAAGTAAAAAACCACAAATTTGATTTTTTACTTGTTTGTAGGGCGCTGGAAGAATAAAAAACTCTGACCCTAAGAAATCCCTAATTTGACGAAGGTAGTCAGGTACCTTCCCTCCTACTATGGTTTTTATGAAACTAAAATTTTTTCTAATTAAATAAACTTGTTTTCATAACGTCTCTGAAACTACGTCTGTAGACAAAATAATTTACGCCCTTTGGCTCAAAACAAAAGTAACAAATAATCCAATGGAGTTTCATATATAAAGTGTTGAATTTCGTATCGAATTCTATTGGAATGTCTGTCCAATTGGGGTTTGGTTTTTGTTAGCAGACAAACCCTTTACCAGACCACAAAGAATCTAACGGAGACGGCTACAGTCTTGAATCCAACGGAGACGGCTGGTTAAATAATTTAGACATTAAAAATACTTTGAGTCAAATGCTAATTTTATAAAAAAGCAAGTAATTGTTTTAAGTATGTACAGTTGAAGAAGAAATCACTGAAACTTAAACCCTCTCTTACCACCCACCCCCCAATCACACACACACACAATTACACCTTCCACCCCCCTCAGTTACACCCCAACTCCGTTTACCCAACCATCCACACCCCGCTAATAACTCCTCGTTTACTTCCACCGTGTACAGACCTTCCGCGCTTACACCACGTCTCCCCCCCCCCCCCTTTCCACATTAACGGTGAGCGGGCGGTAGTGCTTTTCTGATTGGGTGTGTAAACGCGGAAGGGGGTTGGGGTGAATTTAAAGTAATTGCATAGGGGAATGGGGTCGACACGTGAACGGATAAATGGAATAGAGGAGGGGGCAGGGTTAAACACGCCTTTTTATAAAAAGTTTCGAGTTCCAGTAGACCGTGAGTATAGAAGTTATGAGCCATTATAATCAAGTATATTAAGTTTTAAATGGATTATTATTCATTATAATTTGATTTTAACTGATTTCGTTCTTAAAAAAAAATGTTAACTATAATGGCAAAAGATTCGATTTCATGGTTTCAAATTGCAACATTTTTTCATCATAATCAATTTTTATCCATGAAACTCCAGTGCGGGAGTATTATGACTTAAGCCTAATAGTGAACAGATAATAGAGTTATGGGTTTACTATGGAAAAAAATCACTTTCACTCGTGGTCACGTAGACGTCAATTTATCCTTAAAAAACATTGCACATTAGCTCACAAAGATGAGTTCTAAAACTCCATTTTTGTTCCGTCTTCCATAACGATAGTAACTGAATATTTTTGCTCGGGGTGGTCAAGTTTTTCTTCAGACAAATTTTGACTTTTTAACTAGCCATTTTTGACGGAGTTTTTCTTACATCATTCAAAAAGTATTGTCCTGAGCTTGAATATGAAAACAATTTCTACCTGTGATCAATTTTTGTCAAGTTATTGGGGTTTAAAAACGCCTTTGGCAAATTTTGGGACAATTAACGCGCGATAATTTTTGCGCTGTTAACGCGCAAGCAGAGATTTAATCCGTCGTAGAAATTGTTTGAAATTGGTAGAAGGAAGCTTATTTGCCATAATTGATTTGTTTTTAGGGGCGAAATATCACTTTGTTCTTAATATGGCGTGTGGGGGAATGGTTCTCACAAAAATTGAAAAAAAAATCATTTTCTTTCATTACATTTAATTTACATTTAAATTACTGCTCCAAAGACCTTAAAAAGCAGTCAGAACATTCAGGGCTTTGCCCTGATACGGGCAATTTGGTTTGAGATTTAGAGTTGCATTGCCCTGGACAAACATTTTTTTCTAAAAAAATTTTGGGAAGATATTGCTCTCTCGCTTGATGTCGTAAGATAAGTGGTTAGAAAATTAATTAACTTTTTTAACTGGCATCATCACTGATTTCTTACGATCTCAGTATTTTTAAAGTCGGTCTATATAAAAGAAAAGTGAAAGTGCTCGTATCAAGGCAAAGCCCTAAAAATTCTGCCTGGCCTATAACTTATTCGATTATGATATTTTCTGTAACAAAAACAAGCTATGCTTATAGGCCAATTATCTTGCCTCTAATCAGTTCGGAACAATTTTGGGTTGCGGGATAAAATGCCTTGAGTAAACACTTTTCGTATCAGTATATAAAACTGCAAATTTTCTTTGAGGATATTTTATCCACTCGCTTGGTATCTTAAAATTAGTGGTTAGAAATCACCCAATTTTTTAAATGTACATCACTGAGTACATGTGATGTCTTTATTTTGTTAAAAGTTTGAGTTTTAGGCTGATGTTGTTAATATCAAATTTAAATCAACCTAAAATTTGAGTCGTAAAGAGTACTATTATGACCAATTAGTTTGCCTCGATTCACTTTGGAACAACTTTGTAATGTGGTATAATTTGCCACGCTGAAACAGTTTACGTAAAACTTTCAGCATCAGTGTATAAAAGTTAGTTAAGAAGTCGAAAATTAAAAAACAACCCAAGTATAAGTATTCTGCTTTTTTCGAAACTCGGACAAAATAATCACCCTAATTTTTAAAGAACGTGCGGGTGATGATTTTTAAAAAACAAAATTAGTATTTTCTCCATTTTTTCCTATTTCTTCATTTTCTTCAAATTGAACACAATCCCATGAACATTAAATTAAATGGCAGTCCAAATATTCAGGGCGTCACCCTAATAGGAGCCATTTTTTTAAAATAATTACAACAAAAAACGCAGCTCAAAAGATTCGATTTGATGGTTTAAAATTGCAACATTTTTTCATCATAATCAATTTTTATCCATGAAACTCCAGTGCGGGAGTATCTTTTTTAATTACAACAAAAAACGCAGCTCAAATTTAGATTTTTTCAAGTGCTTCCAATTTTAACCGCCTTGAAAAATGCAAATTAAAAAAGAAAAGCATTAATTCCTCCACTTACAAGCTGCGAGTTAGCAAGAAAAAAAATCGTTCAAAAATAGTTGCAAATTTTCCGTACAAATTTCAGTAAAACCCCAATTAAATTCGCTTGCCTTACAATCGCGATGGTTAAAGCGTTTTTATTATTAATTTCTCTTTTTCAATAAACATTGTAAAAAATCAGGTTAGGCCATACCTTCTTATTTGTTACGTTCCTACGGACTATGAAAAGCAAAATTGGTAAGTGTGAACAAGTTGCAGAATGAAAAATTTACCGTTTCTTTATCGAAACTACATTTGATAATCAAAACAGTTTTCAATCATTTCGGACAAAGAGATTGCAGATTTTAATTTAGAGGTTTTAAAAGGGTAAAAAACTACTCTTTAGTTAACCTCTGGTTTTAACTAAAACTTGCTCCCCTTATTCTGCTTAAGCTTGTTTTTATAATTCACTACTTTCAGTTTTTTAAAATGTATTGTAAGAGCGATTAACTTTTCCTTTATGTCAAACTTTTTTTGACAACAAAAAAAAAACAGATTTAATTTTGATCGAAAAAAACGACAAAAATGCAGTCGATTGTCTGGAAAATTTTGTACGTTCCATGCTGCTTGTTTACCATTTACCGTTGTATTAATGGTTTGTTTTGCCTTACAGCCAAAAACAAGTATCAAATTGGAAAAGATTTTGACGTTTACTACGTTCCCATTTTGTGTTCAATTTTACTACTTAGCTGTGGAACTTTCTTCTCCAAAGGATTGCTGGGCAACCGCTTGGCGGAATCATGCAATGAAAGCGTCATGAACTTCAATGCTTCCGTATTTGGGGGTTGTTTGCTTCAAATAGCAATTTGTTGGCTGGAAATAACAGGTATTTTTTTGAGCTCAATTTTTCATCAAAATTAGTTTCCAAAA
Organism: Symsagittifera roscoffensis; assembly: GCF_963678635.1. Taxonomy (NCBI): domain Eukaryota; kingdom Metazoa; phylum Xenacoelomorpha; order Acoela; family Convolutidae; genus Symsagittifera; species Symsagittifera roscoffensis. The sequence goes on along the minus strand of NW_026971372.1, from coordinate 8,312 downwards.
TGTTAAAATAAACAATTTGTGCCAGATGTAATGCCTATGATTAATAATTGAACCAGTGATTAATTTTTTTAAAGGTGTTTTTCTAATTAATCAGAATGACATTAACAGGCGTATCTAAGGTCTTTTAGAGGTTATTTCACGGGAGCTTTTCAGTGACGGTGAGGTCGAACGGTTTCTAAGGGGAAATGTCTGCTCCATATTGTAATTCCAATTGTGTTGTGAAAATTTTATATGAAAACCTAAGTTAAAAAGCTGAACAAAAATCAAGTTGCTAAAACTTGTTGGATAACTGAGTCAAGGTTCACGGGATATCCCAGTCTTTTCGAAAATAGCAACAACATGTCTTATCAATAAATTAAATTGATGTTTTTTTGGCCCTCTAAAAGTAGCAAAAGAAAACAAGACTGCTCGTATCAGGGCGAAACCCTGAATGTTCCGACTGCCTTTTAAGTTTTATGGAGCAGTAAAAACAAAAAAATTTAAATGTAATACTATAAAACGAAAACTTTTTTTTCTAAAATTTGAAAAATCATCCCCCCTCACGTCATAATAAGTACTAAGTGATAAATTTCGCTCCTATTAACAAATCAATTATGGCATATAAGCTTCCTTGAACCAATTTGGAACGATGTCTGAGACGGATTAAATCTCGCTTACGCGTTAATAGCGCGAAATATATCGCGTGTTAATTGTCCCAAATTGGCCAAAATGACAATCTTTAAACCCCCATAACTTCACAAAAAATGATCACAGGTGAAATATCTTTTCAATTTTAAGCTCAAGACAACAATATTTTTCGAATGATATAAAAAATTTCCGTCAAAAATGGCTAATTAAAAAGTCGAAATTTGTCTGAAGAAAAAAACCCACCCCGAGCACAAATATTCCGTTACTTTCTTATCAAAAGTCGGAACAATAATGTGTCGGATGACTTGCCAGAAAACCTTTTTGAGGTATGTTGAAGGCTCTGAACATCAAGTTCGTTTGTTTTATATCTTATTAGCTAGAAGACAAACGAAACTATTGTTTAAAACTCTACCATGCATACACAAAGAAGATTTTATAGCACGTGTTCTGACACTTTCTTTTCTTTTGCTGCTTTAGGAGCGCTGAAAACATCAATAAATTCACCATAAAATTTGATAAATCAAGAATTCTGAAAATTAAAAAACTTTGAGTGTTGGATGAGGCGCTATGAAGTGATCTTCATTCAAAGCGGTTACAAGACTGCCCTTTAACTATTCTCCGACATTTTTTGGAAAATAAATTATGAGAAACAAAAGTTACAGGACTGTCAATATCGAATATTAGGTTATTAAGTGTTAAAAGTAAATGAATCATGTTTTATTTTGTGTTATAGCTTCAGCAGGGGCGGATCTAGGATTTTTTCTAGGGGGGAGGGCGGACCTTTTTTCTAGGTAGACCAAATTGAATTTCCGAGCTCTCTTAAAGCAGTAAAAAGACGCTGGTTTGGACAAACTTTGTGCGCCGCAGGCAAATTTTTGAAAAACAGGTCAAAAAAGCTGTTTCAATATCATAAATAGTCTGCAAAGGATTAAACGAACAGTTAATGTAAACGCCAAGCTGAATTTTAAAACAAACTGCTAAATCAACATATGCAAAAAATGATGAAGTAATTACAAGGCTAAGCCCTCAAGTTTCTGACTGCGCTTCAATGTTTTTTAAAAAAATTAAAAAGATCAAATAGAAAAAGTATTCAAAATTTCAAAAAATGGAGAAAAAATGATTTGTTTTGTAGATTGTTTTAAATCATCACCCCACACGCTATGTAAAATTCAAAGAGATATGTTTACCATATAACAAAGTAATTAATAGCCTGATTTCATTTCTGAATGATTTTTAAGGTGGATCCCCGTATGCATTAATAACACTAAATAAATCGCGCGTTAATTATCCCAAATTGGGAGTCTTTAAACACCCACAATTTTACAAAAAACAATTACAGGTTGAAAAAATATATTTTTATATTTGAGCTCATGAAAACAAAACCTTTTGATTGTTATAAACAACTTCCGTGAAAAATTCCCGGTTAAAAAGTCGAATATATTTAGAGAAAAAAAAACACCCGAGCACAAATACTCTATGCTCGAAACTTGAAACAATTAGAGGTAACCAGATACGACAGATTTAGCTTAGTATACAGGTTTTTTTGGGCGATTTTTGTTCAACATATTTTTCCGAACCCCCGGAACTTCCCAAAAAGGATCGCACACTATTTGCTATTCAAATTTGGACATAAATGTTTTTCCTAAATTGGGTTGAATTTAAGTGAAAACACATGAAGAGCAAACTACTTAAAATTTTAGCAAAATTATTATGATATAATTTGTGTTGCGAAATACGGTCCCAAAATGTTACCCAAAATTTTTTCTTATTTAATCAAAAGTTACGCCAAAAATACCCTTTCAATCACCGACATATTTACATCAAAGTGAGCCCCTCACGTAGTTCAACAAATTTCAATAAAGGTAGATTCTCCCAAAAAAATTAGCAAACCGTTTAAATATTGTAACGTTACGTTACAATTGTAAGTTGAAACGAACTTAACCAGGATCGATTTGCTTCCAATGCTACAATTTAATAGAAAAACCAAAGCTTCAATTGATTTAATTGTCTTAATGGCCTTAATGGCCTATTTTAGTTTCTCCAAACTTCCATTAATTTAGGAGAAGCGATCGGTATTTAGTTATCAATTCAGACAGTCATTTAATTTTGAGACTACATATAAAATTTCTCCATCAAAAATGGGGGGAGGGTCTGCTAATAAAACATCACGAACTATTTAAACAGTGGGGGAGGGGCTGCTAATAAAACTTCGCGAATTATTTAAACAGTATAATTGTTTTATTAAACAAAATCTAAAAAAATTCACTGGCCTGAAAGGAACCGAAGTTTAGGGAAGTGCTGTAAGCGGACTTAGAGAGGGATCCCGTGGCGTCCATAAATCCTTAATAACTCGCTCGCCCTGACTTCTCTGACTCAATATCCAATTTTGGTCTACCAACCAAAAGCTTTTTCCAGTGAGCCTTGTTTTTTAATGATAAAAAAAAGAGAAAATGCCACAAAATCTCACTTTGGCCTATCTTTGAAAAAAAAATGAATTAAAATTATGTTCTCATGTCTGAATATGTTACCATTTTTAATCTCAACCAAACTGATTTTCTGGGTTCTTCCAAAATTTAAATCAGCCCGTATTTTCCCCGTCCGAAATGGGACTAATAATATTTTAAAATTGTGATATTGTGGCGCTCCGGTAGTAAGGCGCTCCGGTAGTAATGGTACCCCGCAAACATATGACTGCGGGTCAAAATTGCATGTGCGATGCAATTTGCAAAGGTGAGCTCTTGCAAGTAAGTAATGGCTTCATAGACGATGCTTATATGCGTTCTTGTCAACCTTATTAATTAATTTTCGCTATTTTGCTTCCCGCTTTATGAACCATTCGGAACACAATAACAGTTGAAATCGATACAGAGGAAACATTCCAATCAGAATGTAACATGTATCAGCAGTAGTTATACGGTTGGGCTGTACTTCTATATCTCAGGAAGGCAGGCTAGCAAGTAGCACCACTAGAGAAACTAAGCAACAATTGGAAAACAATTAAAATAATCATGCATTCTAATCTAGATCAAAATGTCTATTAACACAACGTTATTTTCATCATTCCACGAGCTTAGATGTTTCTCAAAATAAAAACCTGGTATTCGCAGAGAATTTCAAGTCATTAGAAAGCAGATCTTTTTTTGAAGAAAGTTATAGCATTTGATTATTTTATTTTCAATCGGCACTACTGTTATTTTTGATGTCGTAAAAAATGAGTTATTCAGTCCCATATTCGAGAAGTTTTTGATCCCAAAAAAATTATCTAGGATCAAAAAGTTCAGAATTATTATAGATGATGTATCCAACTTCTGATTAACAGTGTCTGATACATTTTGCTTCAAATGACCATCATGAATTGAATCAAGGTCATATTGTTTGAAAAATAACGATATGTGGTCAAAGTTTTTTTGGAAGAAGTGGTATGCAACACCCTTTTTTGAACTATCAATTTTTTACTTAGAATTTCCTCTGAGGTGCATCTATAGACCGTATAAAATTACTGCCATTTATTACGTTTTTCAAAAAACTGGAGGAAAACTGCGCGTTTACATGATCATTAAATTCATTTTTTTATCTCACAAAAAATTGGATATTTGAAATTAATCGCATGGGAAAGTATGCTATCTTCTAACTTCGAATGTAGTTAACTTCTGCAAGTTTTCCCAAATTTCATAAATTTAGGTTTTCAGGTGTTCAGGTGTTAATAGTCAGATTGTTAGCTCGTACTAGTCATCTGCTTTCAACAGCTTTGAAATTTCGCTCGTATGAAAAATTGTGGGTCGCTCTCAATCATAATTGTATCGTCCGCACAAAGTGTCACTTCACTGTGGTGTATGTGATCCGTTAAATCATTTCTACAAAGCAGAAACAATAAAAACTCTAACAATGAAGTCACTAATAAGGAAAAGTTTTATTGTTTTCACTAAACGGGTATCTGTGCGACAACACACTTTAGGCCATGTTCAGAAATGATGTTAACAGGAGTTTGCTGAGAAGCCCTGAGAGAAAAACCGTTTTCAAAGATGATATCACCGAACTTCATGAAAATTAAGAGGAACTTAACTCAAAAAGGCGAGCTGTAAACAGTTTTATCCGCAAAGTATATGCGAGTTTTATACCTTATAACGAATTTTCCCTTTTTGCAATGGGAGTAAATCGACATAAGATAAAAAAAATTGCATACTCTTAACCCTTGAAATAGTTTTTTAAAGGGTTGGAAATTCTTTAGGTACCATAAGAGGGGCAGTGTAAAAAAGTCTAAGTTTGCGGTTAATTCCGGTTTTTTAGAACCATTAAATTTAATTACGAGTGTTAATGCACGTAAATTAAAAATTATTTACTTTGTGTGCAAGCTTTTTTTTAGTGAACTACAAGCAAATTGCTGTCAAAATGACTCACAAGAAAATTGCAAACGTGTTCATGGCAATCAGCACCTTGGAGTTAATTGTTTCGCTTCTATCAAATACCACCAAAAATCCAGACGAAAGATTGTGCAATGTATCGGACATGAACCGAGTGAACCGAGGACTTGTGGCGAAACACGTGATGCTTCTCGGAACCGCTAGCATCATATTTCTATACTCCCTCATAAAGGCACCAATCAAAGTGTTTAGACTGTATTCACAGAAGCTGCAGATGAAATGCGAAGACGACGTGATCAATATTCAGCGAGACTTCAGGGCCTTGATGAAGGAATGTTTCCTTGGTTGTTCCTTGTGTTGCATGTCAATGTGTAGGCCATTCTTCCCGTTTCTGTTCGACCAATATGACCCTCGAGATACTGAAGATTACTTTGTCGTTTTGAACATTGTTCAGTTTGGATTGGTATGCAATTATCGGTTCTAATTTATGAAACAATCTCATTATTTATAAATGTCCCGCTTGAAAATCTTCATAAATGCACTGGACTGAAATCAAATGCCCGGATTGAGCTACATTCACAAAGAAAGCGTGTCATAACTTTCCGGTACCTCGACAACTCGCTAAAAAAGACAACTCGCAACGTTTAAGGTCGCCGGTCGGCGCGCTACGCGATAACCGGTTCCACTATTTGTATAAAGTCCTACCATATGATGGCAAGCTCGCAACATTCACGTTGGAGCGACTCGGTTTTGAATATCACTTTACAAAGTTCCACCGTGCAAGCACGTTGAATCAGATCTCAAATGAAATTTTGCACAAGGAGGGTGAATTGAGAACAAAAAGTTGAAATTTGATTATTTTGGTGTTATGAACGCAAGCTTTGCGAAACTTTTATTTATATCAAGTTTAAGTTTTAATCGAAATTCTTGTTTCATTAATTAATATCTAAGATTTTCTCTGGCAGATGGGGGCATTAGGTCAACTAAATTGATTTCTTCCAAGACATCATAAATACCACGCTTAGAAAAAGTTTACTGTGACATTTGGAACAAGCCCCTTGGAACGCATTTTTTTTAATCAAAATTTAGTCCTTTTTGGACTGTTTTTTTTTAAACAATTGAAAAGTTTTAAACAATTGTCTTTATAGCAAGTATTCTTGGAGTGCTCAGAAAATCAAATTGATCAAGCTAAAAAACAGGTCGACAAAAAATTCGGGTATTTTTTTGAAAGCCCCCCTCTTCTCGAGAAATTTCTATACCCGCCCATGTCTGAAGGGCTCCCCTAAATCTGCTACTGGCTTTGATGTTTCGTTGGCCACCGAGATGGTTTTTGTATTCAATGTCTGGCTTTTATTTTGCCATTCCTGATTGAGAACATTTGCTCGAATAATTAACCAATTTTTAACCAATCTTCTGGTAAATTCGAGTAGTTCACTTACCAAAGAGGAAGTCAAGTATAAGAGCAGCCAAAGTATAGCGAAAAATAAAATATGGAACACCCATTTTGTTTGTTGCGAAACTATATTTGCGTCACCTTTATATTCTTGCCCATTGTGTCAATGGACGTTTTGAATCTTTCAGCTGAATTATTCAACCAAAAATGATGTTTCCTAGAGGTAATCCCTCGTTTTAGGGGATGATTTTAGGGTTCCCATGCTTATCACCCCGTGTTTTGTAACCCCTTTTTTCTTAACCCCCGAAATAACCCCGAAATTAGATAACCCCACTACAACTTAACCCCTTTTCAAAACCAATTGTTAGAATCAAAGTGAAACTTACTTGAACAGGATTCGGTACCATATCGTCGGTAAACATCAAAGCTTTAATTGCGAAAAACTTTGAGAACCAAATTGAGAACATGCACGCTGCTAAATGAGTTTTAGATTTGAACAGAAATGACCTTGCCGATATTCTAGACTTTGATATGAACTTGAAAACGAATCCAACCGATATGATTCAAATTGGTGCATATACAAAACAGTCCCATACAAAACAGTTCCATACAAAAGAGTCCGGAACATCAAAAAAAGGTTCTAAAAAACAGTCCCATACAAAACAGTCCAAAACCATTTGAATTTCTTGACTTTGATCTTTGGCGCCGACAGAATTGATCTACGCTTTGAAAACTCAAACATGGGCGTAATTAAAGATCAAAGAGTCAAACTTGGAACAAAAATTCAGATGACAATCAAAGGCCTCATGGTAAAGTGGTTCAAGCGTTAGTCTCAAAATCTACAGATCAAAGGATCAAATCCCTGGCGGCACAAAAATTTTTCCAATTTTCCGATAAAAATTAAAACTCGGGTAAATATGATAACGGGTATATCTAGGGTACAACAAATGGCTTAACCTTAGAGGCTTGGGAGGAGGGAAAAGAAAAATCAACCTTGTATGTCTTCATTATTTTACCGGATTCAAATTGACTCTGGCTCAGTTTTGAAAAATCAAGGAAAATCATTAAACTTGGAAAAATTTTTATTGCTTGGCAATGTAGAATAAAGGTGAAAATTGAAAATATATACGAAGAACAAAAAACAAAAATTTAACTCAAGTTCGCCAAAGCGCAAATGGCAATCACTTTCCATATACTGGGATGCGATGCACTGAAGTACGAATGTATGCCATAATGCCAGCCTCTACAGCATTTGTTGTTCTGGCCAAACCTGATGATGCCGCATCCCTTTGATTCCATAATGAAGGGGGGAATAGGGCTTCCCGATTCGGGACGAGACTTTTTATATAGATAGATCCAAAATAAAAGCAAAGCTCGTCAACTTTTGCTATTTTTTCCGACTCTTTTATGGTGCGATCGCAAACTATTTGAATTTCCTCCACTATTTTATCGTATGAATTTCCTATTTCTTCTTCTTTTTCAAAAACCAGTGCGAGTAACACTTTGAGTGCTAAAGCGAACTCGTGGTTTGTTTAGTAATCCTTTTTCAATTCGAGCTCCGCGACTTTTCTCTTAAAATTTTGTAAAAGATGGAAGAAACATCCCGACAGCTTGGACTCAGGAAAGTTTTTCTGAAACGCTTGAATAGCGGCTTGCTCAAAATCAAGTAAAATTTTCTCAGTTCTACTATCAGGGGCTAAAATTTTCAGGGCTTCTAAGAAATGGTTGTAAGTTTTTCTGTTTTATTTGGCAGGAACGCATATATGCAAGCGGGGGCTATTCCTGAAAGACTAACGTGCATAGAGTAACTTTGATAAATCATTTTCGGGGTGACTTTGAAAGTTCCATCAGCCAACCAAAAGTTGGATATTTCAAGCACACGTAAAATTTTAGGATCGCCAAATAAAATAATCCTCTCGTGATCATTTTGT
>NW_026971371.1:64050-100787 GCF_963678635.1 Symsagittifera roscoffensis | reverse complement strand
TTTTTCGGCTGCACCAAAAAACAAGAAAGAATTAAGAAAAAACTTTTTTGTAACACCCTCTACATTGTAGAGGATGTCAGTCATTCTGTTCAATAGACTTTCCGCCAAGGGAACTTGCGAGTCTTTGAATACTGTTTTCTTGAGTAATGGGACATTTGAGATAGCAGTTTTAACAAAATAGTCTCGCACTAAGTCATTACCTTTTGTTGCTTTATAAATCGATGTTAGATCAACGCATTAAAAACACTGAAAATATTGGAAACCACTGAAACAAGAGTCGCTTAGAGAATTTGCACAATTGATCTGATACCAGCTAAACAATTATCACATATACTCCAACAGATCCCTATAAGTGGACACTTGGGCTGGATTGAAGGCATCCATAGTCAACTGAGCCTTAGAGCGGATTGTTGAGCTTGATGAGATGTGTCCAATTATTCCACCAAGTCTTTCCGAGAAAATGCCAAAAATGAAACGGAAAATGTTAAATGAAGAGAATATAAGTGTCATTTGTGTGTGTCAATATATAATTGTCATTCGTGTGACATTTGCGAAACCTGGTTTCACGATGACTAACAAACTACCTTAGGAAATTCTTCAAAATTTAGGCAAAATGAAAGTTTTATTCTGGAAATGCGAGGAGTGTTTAGACTTGAAAATATAAAAGAATAAATTGAAACCTTTCGAGAAAATACAAACGAAATCCAAATTGCAAATTTAGCAATCCAAAACGATTTAGCCAATGTAAATTTTCAATACAACAGACTCACGACCAAATATTGAAAACTCAGAAAGAAACTTCAGAAAAAAAGATAACTGCTTTTAAAAAGTCCATTAGACAAAGTAACGATTTATCGTCCATCCAGAAAAATATTAGCGTTTTGCGCGAAAATATATCAAAACAGCAGTTTATCTACAATAATTAATAATGCTCCAACCCCAAACCAACTTAGAACAGACTCGTCATATTGGAAAGAAACTAGTGTTATATGGATTAGCAGAAAAAATACAGGACGATAAAGTTGTACAAATTGAAAAGGACAGAAATAGTTTGCTGCAAATGTTCAGAGACAGGATGGAGCTTAGATAAATCACTGTGAGCGACTGTTTTAGACTTGGTAATGAACAACCATAGAGATTAGGACCTCTTGTTTTTTTTGCATCCCGTTTCCTTAGCCTCGTTAACTTCATTTTCTGTCGTTGAGAAAGCTGAAGAATTCGAATATGTATATCAAGAAATTTTTGAATTATGCTGACTATCAGAACGAAAAAAAAATTCTGAAATACAGATATAATTTGAGTTTTTTGATTCAATTTGAGAAGATTGGATCTGCCAAGGTTTACGTCGGAAACTGCCTTTTTCGATTTATATACTTTTAAAAAATCAGATAACAAAAATAAGACATAATTTTAAAAAAATGAAAGCTTAATTAAGCGTGTGTCGTAAGGCCGATGCTCCCTGATGCGTTTATCTCACAACAATTACAAAATTTGCTTGTTTTGTTTATTTACTTGTTGGCTGAAAAAATCTTCATTCCCAGATGATCAAAAGTAATTTTTTAAAAGGTAGCCGAAAAAAAAAATTATTCACGAATTGCCGGAAAAAACTTATGCAGATCAAAAGTATCATAGCTAACCAGATTACAGCCAGGAGTCCTTTATCTGATATTCCAGTCAAAACCCTTGAACCTTTCTTGTTTTGGAAAGAATAATGATGAAAAGCAGAAGATTAGTGTTGTGTTTAAAAACTCGTTACGGGTTCTGCTTTTTCAATAAGAACACCCAACTCGACACGAGAAAAAATATATAAAGTTATATTGTATTACAAAAGAAAGCTATCGTGGAAAGTTGTTTTGTCTTTTATTGTGCAAATGACGTTCGCGACGTTCGTACAGAAAGTTTTTTAAAAAACTGTTTTTTTCTTTTATTGCCTAAATCTCAACAACGAGCGTTTAAAAATGATATCCATCATCTAGTAAGTTTTTATACATAACACTTCTTCGCACTTCCGCTTGAGCGGCAGCCGTACCGGGGTTAAACTAAAAACCGACCCGCACTTATCCTACACGGGCCTAAGGAGTTTACTACCGTTCCATCCACTTGCGCCAAACCAAAACTTTTGCTTTTTTGGCTCGTACTTCTGAGGCTTAAAAAGCATGTAAGACTAGTAGAGGGGCCAGAGAAACACACAAGCCACCTTTGGCTGCCGGAGGAACTACTTCTAAAAACTGGTTTTTATCCATTTTTGCATTAGTAACCCTGCATTACGAGTTTCTCAGTATATAGTCTAAGCGTTCATAAAAATCATTTTGTAAAGAACACGGGCTCAAAATAAAAAAGGTACGAGTTTTGGCATGCTAAAGCAATTTTCAATAGGAAAAAACCGTAATTGGCTTCTAGTATTTGAGAGACATCTGAGATTTTCTCAAGCTCGTTGAATTTTTTGTCAAGCGATTTTTTTCGTTAAAGTCCGCCACTTGGTGATACCAGTTGAGGAAGCTGTTGTTTTTATTATTGTTTTTTTTTCGAGCACATTTTTCGAAATGAGTTAAAATGAATTGTACTGTGTGCTCGTGGTCAGACCCAAAAACAAAGTTAGCTTTTTTCACTGTTCAAGCTCAGGCGGTAATTTTGTTCTGATTTCAGAAAGATTTTATCGTCCAGGAAAACAACCTGGTAGTCGTCGGCTAAATTTTTACCATCCAATCACCAGATGTTGACTTTTGACTAGCCGATTGACTAGATTTTGAAATGTTTCCGCAAAAACGGGTAGGCTTCAGAGGTTTTGACTTTACAATAGAGCTTTAGTAAAAATGGTAACTAGGTTGACTATTCGCGCAATGGGTGTGTTTTTTTTGTTTTTTTTAGAGCGTTAAAGACGTTCTTAAATCTAGTTTCAGAAGAATGGTGTGTTTTGGATTAGGTCGCGCTCAAACAGGTTTCGGCTTGAGTGTGCATCTGTTTCTGCTCCTCGGTTAGCCCCGCAAATCGTCGCTCAGGAAGGATCTTGATTCCAGCAGACGCGATACGTCTTAGCGTGTTGGCTATGGCAGTTGGTCTTATCCCTCCGTCTATCTTTATGAGGGCGATAAACTTTGCGCCGCAAAATAATTATTCTAAGGAGTTCGGGAATTTTGCTATCCCCAACGAGGTTTACCAGCTTAGTAAGCAATCTCAAAAATTGAGTCCTGCACTGCCATTCGACTTGTTAACAAAATCTTGAACATTTTGAGGAACTATTTTATCTGAGCCTGCTCCTGATACGTTCGGAGAAGAAACTATCGCTCTGCGTAGATCGAAATCGGTTACCAAAAAACTAACTTTTTTTTGAGTGTGGAGCCGCAGTTTCGGTTCGCTGAAAGGGCTGAGATTTCTAAGACAACAATTTTTGATAGGTATCTTCGAAGAAGGAGTTTTCTCATCTTAAGTAGCAAGCTTCATCCATCCCTTTGTATTTTCTTCATCGAGATTTCTACTTCTTAGCTGCTTTCTGTGCTCGAGATCTTTCAGAGGCAGCCTTGAAACATGGGGATGGTGTTTTCGGAGTGAAACGGCATTTCCTCAATTTTTTGTAACCAAAAGCTCAGGCTTGAGATCTGATTGCATCCTCTTTTTTTCCACCAAAAAACAAAAAAGAATTAAAAAAAAATTTTGTAACCCCCTCTACATTGTAGAGGATGTCAGTCATTCTGTTCAATAGACTTTCCGCCAAGGGAACTTGCGAGTCTTTGAATACTGTTTTCATGAGTAATGGGACATTTGAGATAGCAGTTTTAACAAAATAGTCTAGCACTAAGTCATTACCTTTTGTTGCTTGATAAACCGATGTTAGATCAACGCATTAAAAACACTGAAAATATTGGAAACCACTGAAACAAGAGTCGCTTAGAGAATTTGCACAATTGATGTGATACCAGCTAAACAATAATCACATATACTCAAATTTATCAGTCTTGAATCTTTGCTGGTACAATCTTTATTGATGTTCTTCGTTTTGGCACAGCGTAAGAATAAAAGAGGTTTTGATGGGCTTTAGAAGTTTGATTTAAGCCATGATAAGCAGTTAGTGGGATTTTTATAGATCAACTAAAAAACTTGAATTGAAAAAATCGAAAAAAAACGAGCATCAATTGCACCCGAGCTCAGCAGGTCAGGCTACGCACCACCAATAGCCTCAATCCAGTTCCAGTTTCTCTCCTCCACTACAGAAAGCCACATTGCACACCTGTCTCTAAAATTTTTCGAAGGGCACCAGACACACTGGCGCAAACATCAAACAACATATCTATTTAATAAATTTATCAAATCAAATATTACAAAAAATTTATACAACATTGAGTTAAACCTAGTTTGATGCAATGAAAAAAGTCTATGCCCAAAATAACGCAGTGCCAGAATTTTATCATAGACTTTTTGGTCTATGGAGGTCAAACTGGGCTTACAGAGCTCCAAAGCAATTGCATATGAATAGAAAAAACGAACATTAAAAATGGTAATAAGACTTATTAAAATAATGATCGCTAATGCTGGAGAAAATGAATTACATCACTGCAATAATGAAATCATATCTCATTTCAGTTTGATCAATTTGAAGTAATTTGGACAATGAGAGGAAATAGAAATGAATTTGTTTCATCGGCTGTGAAGTTGGCTTAACTGGTGAACAAGGTAAGGCGGTGAGTGGGAAAACAGGGAAATATAACAGATGTTGCTATATATTGTGTTAGTTCATGTGATGGCGATATGGAAATGAGAGGTAGTGATGTGTTGAGAATATAGCATAGCACTTGAGTAGAGGGAGAGGGAGATGGGTGGAAGGAGGGAAGAAGGTTGGTATAGTGGATGAGTGTGTTTTAGAGTATCCATTGGATTGAGGTTGAAGTCCACTAGTGCTACATGTTTAGTCTCCTAGGTAGATGCAAATAACGTTGATGGAGCCAATTGCATAAACACGTCGACTCGGATGAGAAAAATTAGACCCACATCCACCTTCTCTCCACACTCCAACATGTTTTGATGGGCTGTAGAAGTTTGATTTAAGCCATGATAAGCAGTTAGTGGGATTTTTATAGATCAACTAAAACACTTGAATTGAAAAAATCGAAAAAAAAGCATCAATTGCACCCGAGCTCAGCAGGTCCGGCTACGCAGCACCAATATCCTCAATCCAGTTCCAGTTTCTCTCCTTCACTACAGAAAGCCACATTGCACACCTGTCTCTAAAATTTTTCGAAGGGCACCAGACACACTGGCGCAAACATCAAACAACATATCTATTTAATAAATTTATCAAATCAAATATTACAAAAAATTATACAACATTAAGTTAAACCTAGTTTGATGCAATGAAAAAAGTCTATGCCCAATATAACGCAGTGCCAGAATTTTATCATAGACTTTTTGGTCTATGGAGGTCAAACCGGGCTTACAGAGCTCCAAAGCAATTGCATATGAATAGAAAAAACGAACATTAAAAATGGTAATAAGACTATTATTAAAATATTGATCGCTAATGCTGGAGAAAATGAATTACATCACTGCAATAATGAAATCATATCTCATTTCAGTTTGATCAATTTGAAGTAATTTGGACAATGAGAGGAAATAGAAATGAATTTGTTTCATCGGTTGTGAAGTTGGCTTAACTGGTGAACAAGGCAAGGCGGTGAGTGGGAAAACAGGGAAATATAACAGATGTTGCTATATATTGTGTTAGTTCATGTGATGGCGATATGGAAATGAGAGATAGTGATGATGTGTTGAGAATATAGCATAGCACTTGAGTAGAGGGAGAGGGAGATGGGTGGAAGGAGGGAAGAAGGGTGGTAGAGTGGATGAGTGTGTATTAGAGTATCCATTGGATTGAGGTTGAAGTGCACTAGTGCTACATGTTTAGTCTCCTAGGTAGATGCAAATAACGTTGATGGAGCCAATTGCATAAACACGTCGACTCGGATGAGAAAAATTAGACCCACATCCACCTTCTCTCCACACTCCAACATGCATCCACTTGAGTCCACTACTGCCCAGACGGGCGATGAGCTCATCCCTCATTTTTTGTGGTGTCATACCAACTCTAAACTCCATATCAAACAACAAACTCCTACTCACACCCTCTGCCTTCGTCCTCTCCTCATCAGTTGCTTTTCTTCTGTTGTAGTCTGAGAATTGGACAGTGTAGATGTGCATGTTGTAGGGGTACTCTGTCTTGTTCTTTTTCCACTCTGCTGTCTCGCCAACTCCATCTTTACTCTTGATACTATAGTCACTGTCTTTAGCATTGACATAGATGAACCAACTACTCTCAGGGTATGCATCACTCAAGGCATCTCTGATCTCCTCTGATGTGTTCTCTGTGCCCTTCCCACTCGATCCTCTCAACATTGTCTCCGCAGTCTTCTTCCACTGACCTGAAACAGCACCTCTTTTCCACATAAACTCCACTCATTCCAATCTAGTTTCTTTCGTTACCACATTGGAAATTAACTTTTTTCAGTTGATCATTGGGCATCTTAATCAATCTGGTTGTTTTTCTTATTTAAAAATTGTTCTCTTTCAAGCTCTTTTTTTGTTTAAGCAATGTTTCATCCTATAACCTTATCCTCAAGACAATAATCGAAATAAATTGAAAACTGGTATTGAAAAATGAAGAGCATATGATTGATGAATTGATAATTGACTTAATGTCTTTCATGCCACATTTAGATGAGCTCAAATTGTCTGTAATCTAATTGAAAAGACGAACAGCATGACGAAGGAATTAAACTAATGGCACATCTGTTTACCTTGGTTGGCCACTTCCTCTCTCTGTCTCTGCTCTGCTAGTGCTTTGGCGGCTGCCACACTCTGCTGCTGTCTCAACTTTTCCTCTGCCTCGACCACTCTCGCCTCCAACTTCCTTCTTTCCTCCGCCTTCTGTCTCTCAAATCTCTCCTCCACTTCTCGCTCCTGCTTCTTAATCTGCTCCTGCTTTGCATTTAGCTTTGCCTTTTGCTGCGCCCTCTCTCGTCTGAACTGCTCTTCCATCTTTTGCTGCTGCAACTTCAGCTGCTCAATTTGATCCGCCAACTTGGAATTGTTTTGTTCAGTTACCATCTTCGCTTCCAGCTCCTCTTGCTGTTTCTGAATTCTCTCCAGTTTGTCTTCAAGTGCCTGTTTGTCCTTCTTGCTTTGGTCGTCGAACTGCTTTTGCAATCTGTCATGTTCTGCTTGTTTCTTCAGCAGTTGATTGGTCATGTCTTGTTTCAGCTTCTCAACTTTCGCCTCTAACATTTCCCGAACATTTTCTCTTTCTTCGGCCAGTTTTGCCAGCTCCGCGACGTGTTTTTTCTCCATTCTCTGACGATTCTCTTCAAATTTTCGCTTCAAAGTTTCCATCTGCTGCGAGAATTGTCTGTGCATCTCACTCAGCTCTTGTTGTCTGAAACAGTATTCCTCGTGGATATTGACAGCGCAAAAAGGCAGAAAATCTTATTTGTATCCTGTAAAACCAATCTAGAAAATCAAGAACACTTTGAGTTAGATGCCATAGGTAGCATGCTCCAAAAATAAATTCAGATGAGGTACACCGTCTGTTCGTCACGCTATCTTACTTTCGGCCGAATATATTCGTGCAACTTCTCAGTCTAATACCAACCTTCATCTTACTCTTATATCTCTTAGTCTCAATAGATATAGAGTATACTGGTTTTGTTACGATTCGGTCTCTTGGAGAAAGAACTTAAGTTTGTAGGTTAAATTCAAATCTTTCTGGTGCTGAAATTACAAGTAATTTCAGCACATACAAATAAGTGGGTTGTTAGTTTGATGGAGTATGATTGGTTAGTCTTTAATATTTTATAGGGCTAAAATATCTAAGTTATAACCAATAATAATTTATAGTTTGGATCTGGTTCCACCCATCCGGATTTTTTTATTTTTTCTGTTCTTTAACTTCTATCTGCAATGGAGGATGGATGAAGTTCGTTGTATATCGCGAGCATCATTTCTTGTCCGTTCTTGGTGTGACCGCCAACAAAATCAATCTGATTTCCAAATGGTTTGTTATGGTCGTTCGTTCTTGTTCGGGAGAGATTTGTGTTTCGATCTCGTTTGAAAATAGCATGAAGTTTGAGCTTGGATGCAATGCCTGGATCTGTACGTGTACTTGAACATCGAGATGGCCATTGTTGTGTTGCAATGGAATTCCTTTCCTGCAATTCCAAGTCGTACTCTAAATCCAATGAGTGTAGTGACTGTAGGCAGCATGTCAGGTGGGCTTTACCATTCCGTCGTTGGAGTGTGATTGGGTTGTCAAGTTTCCTGCTGCTCGTCTTTGGGTTGTCTTATAATCTATATACTGCATTATGATTATTAACATATACAATTCTTTGTTGATTATGTTTTTTAGTTATGATTTTGATTCAGTTTTTATCCCAAAAGGGTTATTGTTTAGCTCGGTTAATCTTAAGAGCTACTCACACTTGAGTAACTCTCATAGAAAATAGTGTCTTGGGTGTCACAAAGCGTGGGTGTAGCACGGTGGGTGAGGCCGGCTATAGAGCATGCTCAGGACGTCCTCTTCTGGTGGGTGAGGCCAGAAGTGAGGGTATGATTTCGTGCTCTCTTTCTGGAGGGTCCTGTGTTAGTTCAATTTTGCATGTTATTTTTTACTAGTGTTTTCTTTTATTGTCTTTTGTTTTTTTTTCTTCAAAAATCAAATTGTCTGTGCTCAGTTCATCTTTCGACTTTTTGTTGTTTTGTTCTTTTCTGTTCAGACCTAAAGATAGTCAATAAAAGAATAATTTATCCGGTTTTAAGCTGGTGTTAATCCAGTTTGGGCAACGTGGGTTTTCTTTTTCTTAGTCATGCTGTTAGGTTGTGTTTTATAGTATTTAGTAAGCTTGCGTTTTTAGTTTGGATTATTGTATATTTCCTTTCCAACCGGGTTAAAGGAAAGTTTGAAACGTGTTAATACTTCTTAGAGTTGTTATCAGTGAAGGTTGAAACTTGTATTCATTAACTTAAAAAATGTTTTGTGGGCCAGCAATGCGAATTTGGATAGAATATCCGCGCGAGAAAATATAGGGAAGCGTCGCTTGAGAAGTACTGCTGTTGTAAGTTATGAACAAAGTTTTGTAAGTTACTGTTAGTACTGCTTTTGTAAGTTATGAACAAAGTTTATCAATTTACTACATTGGAAAGTTTAAAGTTTCTGTTTGATTTGGGGTTGAAATTATTAAGTTATTTTCATTTCTGTGATTACTTTCTGCTTGTGGGGGAAAATTTATATTTTAATTTACTGCTTTGTACGGGATACTTTTATTGCTTTAATTAATGGATAGGTTTTTAGAAATTATTAATTTGAAAAATTGTTTCTGTTTTTTATTTAGCTTTTTGTTTTGCAGATGATCGATGATTGTGCCTATGAAGAAAAAGAGAAAACATTGAATCAAAATGGTTAGTGTTTTTTTTTGATTTTGTTAGTAAATTCTTGAATTCATATTACCTAATTGACGTTGAAGAAGCCTTGAGGAAAAACATCGTGATTTATATCAGAGGAGGTTAGTAGTTTAGCTAACAAACGAATGATGTTTCTAGTCTGCAATAGTGGCCAAAGCAATTGAAGTGCTTTAATGATCTGACGTTCTTCCGTGTTAGGTGATTGTTCATACCAGTACTGTTCTAGAAATGAAACATTACCGTTACATTACTGTTTTATTCAGAAACGCAATCAGAAATTTTTTAATGAAATTTCGATTTGACTTCGAAGTTTTGTTACCTTTTGTTACAAGAGTATACAAACGCGTTAGAAAACGCGTAAAAACGCGTTTTTTTATTGCTTCAATTGTTGGATAGGTTTTTTGAAATCATTAAGGTGAAAAAGTGTTTGTTTTTTATTTAGCTTTTTGTCTTGCAGATGATCGATGATTGTGCCTATGAAGAAAAAGAAAAAACATTGAATCAAAATGGTTAGTGTTTTTTGAATTTGTTAGTAAAAGCTTGAATTCATATTACCTAATTGTCGTTTAAAAAGCCTTGAGGAAAAACACCAGGATTTATATCAGAGTAGGTTAGTAGTTTAGCTAACAAACGAATGATGTTTCTAGTCTGCAATAGTGGCCAAAGCAATTGAAGTGCTTTAATGATCTGACGTTCTTCCGTGTTAGGTGATTGTTCATACCAGTACTGTTCTAGAAATGAAACATTACCGTTACATTACTGTTTTATTCAGAAACGCAATCAGAAATTTTTTAATGAAATTTCGATTTGACTTCGAAGTTTTGTTACCTTTTGTTACAAGAGTATACAAACGCGTTAGAAAACGCGTAAAAACGCGTTTTTTTATTGCTTCAATTGTTGGATAGGTTTTTTGAAATCATTAAGGTGAAAAAGTGTTTGTTTTTTATTTAGCTTTTTGTCTTGCAGATGATCGATGATTGTGCCTATGAAGAAAAAGAAAAAACATTGAATCAAAATGGTTAGTGTTTTTTGAATTTGTTAGTAAAAGCTTGAATTCATATTACCTAATTGTCGTTTAAAAAGCCTTGAGGAAAAACACCAGGATTTATATCAGAGTAGGTTAGTAGTTTAGCTAACAAACGAATGATGTTTCTAGTCTGCAATACCAAAAGATTTTGATCCTACTTACACGAACAAAACTAAATCGATCGGAAAGTATCATATTAGATAATCGAGACACAAAAGATTCTATCGTAGAACTTGTGTTTGAACCCAAGCGCAAAAAAACAACATTTTTCCAGATATTTAGTTTACCGTTTTAGAAGCAACTCAATTTCCATCGAAACTTATTATCAAAAAAATGCCAAAACGAAAGACAGGTTCCTTTACCTTTAAAAAGTCAGTTCGAAAGAAAGAACTTGGATCCCTTTAAAAATCTAAAAAGATAAGTCTGAACAGATTGTAATCTAGGACTGGAGCTCGTACGGTTCTGTGCGAAACTTGTGGAAGGCAAATAGTTTATCAAAAAAGAAAGTAGAAAGTTCTCACAAACCAAGTCATCCTACACGAAATTTGGTCCACCAATCAGATGTTTCCGAAAATTTCAAGCTTATTCAAAAAATATCAAAAGAATTCATTATAAGAACTTGGCTTTTGTGGATAAACTAGCGAAACAAAACTGTGGAGTCAAATTTTTTTTTGGTTGCTGTTGATGTTTTTTGACGATTTGTCAGAGTTCAAACAATAAAAACAAATTATTCCGGAGACACTTTGCATGCTTTCAAAAAAAAGATTTCTCATAAACATCCTCAAAAACTTTGGGTTGATAAAGGAACAGAATATGGGGAAATTAAAAAAAAATTGCAAGGAAGAAACATTGAAGTTTACTCAACAAGGATCGGAACAAAATCCGCTTTTGCCGAAAGAGCCATTCAATCATTAAAACACATAATTTACTGTTACATAGAAGATCATGGTGAAGAATTCATTCACAAGTTACCTCAATATGTGTCTTCAATGAATTGTCGCGTCAACAGATCTAATGAGAAATCGCCTAGAGATGTCAAGAAAACTGATTTCCTCTCAATTCTGTACAATAAACTTGTAACAAGGTATAAGAAACTAAAACTCAAACTAAAATTCAACCACAATTTACAGATGAATCTAATGAAGTTTCGGCAATATCTACAAAAAGCCTCGTACACACATCATCAATGATCTCGACAAAGATAAAATTCTAGGAAGTTTTTATGAAAAAGAGCTGAGAAAATGTTCAGATTGAACGTAAATATTTTTTAAAACTAAATTTCTATCGATTAGTTGTCATGGATTCTTTTACTATTGAATTAGTTTCTAATGCTTCTTTTAATTGTTATCCGAATCATAGTCTTAGTTCTTTTTAAAATTTTCTACCCAAATAAATGAACTTGAGAGGAGAATTGGAAATTGCTTTTTCACAAATATCATACCCTTCTTTGTACCAAAATGTTACTGAGGGAAAGTTTACATTCGCAGATGTCAGAAAAGGTTCTGAGGAGAAAAGAAAGATTGTACCGAAGCATATTGAACCAGGATTTTATCCAAATTTTGTTTATATAGTTGTAGCCATGAACAACAAAATTCGAGAACGTCTATGTGCTCAAGCATTTGAAAATACCGGAATCTATCTATCAGTAGATCAAATTACAAAAAAGATTGACGTTCATTTACCTGAGGATCAACCAGTATATAGATTTCAAAGTTATGATTTGAGTCACAATTTTGGCTGTGATTTCGAACAAAACAGATAGGGGTTATAATGAAAAGAAAAGGTTCACATTAACCTCAGTTTTCTTACGACATAGTGAGACTACATTCTCCAATGATTTGTAGTGATATTAAAGATTATAACATAGCCGGTGACACAAAAAAGCCCTTATTGGGTTGTATTCCAGTCATCTCCAAAGTAAAAAGTGGAGATATATCTTCTACAGGAAAGTACATGATTTATCAGTCCTTTAAAAATTTACAGTTTAAAAAACTGTTAAAAAGCTCTTTCCATAGTATTAAGATAGAACTAAGAGATAGTTCAGGTGAAAAAATTCTTTTGTATCCGTAGGAATTACCCGAGTTGTTATCTTGTTCCGCAAGGTTTCGAATAATCATTTTTGATTCAAACTTCATACGAAGAGGTTGCTCAAAAATCAGTTGATTTCCCTAATTTTCGAGGACATGCAAGACAAAGTGAAACAGGTTTTGGAGCTCTTGCACAAACTCTTGTGAGAACTGCAATCCTATCATTAACAAAATATATGTCCCAGCTGCAAAACGAATTGGAGCAGATTTGTTTGAAACTACTTACTGCTCCAGAGATTGCCGTACTTGTTAGTGGAGGAAAAAAACTCAAAACATTTGCAAAAGATGTGGGTAAAACAGTTCGGAAAAAATTGGGAGGTGGAGAAAAGAAATCCAAGCGTAGAACTCAATCCATTTCTCAAAAAAGTAGATCAAAAACCAGTCGCTCCCGCAATGACATTTTTGACAATATAAAATGAGTATGAACTAAATTCATTTTCGGTTTGGGACTTTTACAAATTCTTCTTTGGAGATTTTTGATAAAGTCCCAGTTTTGGAAACAATTATGTCATCTTACACTCAATAAGAATTCCCCAGTACTTCTCTGGATGAAAGCAGCATTGAAATTCAATTTGAAACGGATCGTAATCTCAGCTTGGATATGTGTGTTACCCATCCTTGTTTAAAACTTCAACTATTCAAGGGAAAATTGTTTGATGATTTTAAAAAGAATAAGCAAAATCCGAGGTTGACTCAGATGAGGAACCACAAATTTACCTACATTATATAAACAATCTACTATATTTACTATTCTCCAATTGTGAAGTTTGTTTTAACAACACAATGGTTTACAACGCCGTGAGTAATGAAGAATCCTTGCTTGTCATGGATACAGCTTGAAGAATATCCTGATATGCGTTCTTTCACTGATAGCGAAAATTCCGTAGGAAAAGGGATAAATATTTCACTTTATGGGAGGCTCGCCATTGAATTGTTTACTTGCGAAAAATGATTACTACCAAATACCGAAAGTCGAATTAAGCTTATTCGAGCTGGACCTAATTTTTACATGCTATCGGATAATCCAAATGTCGATCTGAAAATAGTTGATTGTTCGTTGTTCACTAGAAGAAATTAGTTGCTGAACCTAAACATCAATACTTGCAATGAAATCTGGAAAGAAAACCTGCTCAACTCAATTATATGGAAACTATAGCAAGAAACTTTATCATTCCATCTCATCAAAACCAATTCATACAAGAAAAAATATTCAATAAAGCTCCAATAAGAAGAGTAGCTGTTGCAATAGATACAAACTCAGCTGTTGCAGGATCTTTTCATGAAATCCGAGAGAGCTATTACTATTTGAGAGAGCTAAGAAGTCTACTCGGGGTGTAAGAGCAATTGTTTCATTAGATAGAACTTCTCCTTGTCGTCCTTATGTCACAACAATGAAAGCAACACAGTTTAACGAAAATTTTCCACGGAAGATTTTCAAAATCATTGTATTCTCGTTTTTGACTTGACTTCACTACAAGATGCAGCTGAACAGTTGCATTATCCAGAACTTAGTGGAGAAAGCCTGAGAATAGAAATGTTTTTCCAATTTCCCTTGGAGCAAGTAACGGAAGTGATAGGCTCAAGAGAAATTTAATCAAATGTTCAAAGTGACAAATTTGGAGCAGTCTCTAAAAATGTTTAGTTTTTTTGAGCTTCATGTTCTTAAATTTCTTTTTGCATTTCTCTTGGGACTTTTCATTGTTTTTGTCACTGCACTATCTAATTTGTTTTTTTTTTCAGAACTAAATCTCCAGTAAAAATAGACAATGAAGGCTGGTTTAAAAAAAACCCGAAAATTTTCTTCAACCTAGACTGTAAAACAGTGTTCAAAAACCTTTATCCAGTTCATAAGAGTTGTGTATGGGACTTTGTTTATTCAATACCTCAATGCGTGTAAGTCATTAATCTTAGTGTTTTAGTGTATATAGATTTCATTGTTCTTAGATGTAAATCAGCTAACAACTACCGAGATAAATAAATTTTCATTATTGCAAATTATTGAAAGAAATCCTGATTTCAGGTTCAATTACATAGGATCTTACCCCTCTGATAAAAACCTCAACAATCGTAATACTGTTTTGCAATCATCAATTCAGCTCCAAGCAATGATAGAGGAGAACAGTGGATCATGATTGCTCGACTGGAAAAAAAAACATATTAATTTGCTGATTCTCTGGGTCGAAAAAAAAACAACTTATTCTTTTCTAACAAAAAATTATTGGCAAACGGTTCCCAGAAAACTACGAAAATCTGAAAATTTGCGTCGAATTGACGCAATTTATTCAGATTTTCTTCTTCTTAAATTCTACCAGAGAAACTTGAATAACATTCATGTTGAGAATGTTTGTATTTTTATAAAAAATTTCATGTAAATGTGTAGTTTATTTTTGTAGGTGTAAATTATGACAGTAAATTTAATTTACGATGCAGTGATTTTTATAATTTCATCGTAAAATATATTTTTTCAAAAATAGGACTTTTTTTGAAGTTTCAGTAGGTTTCAGCATAGTTTCAGCTAGATGTTTCGAATCTAATGTTATCTACCAAATTAGTTATTAGGTCGGATTATTACAATACTTATAGTTTTTCGAAAAGCCAAGTTTTTGCCCAAAATTTCTTTTTTTTGACTTACCATGTACCAATAAAACTAGTTAAAAAAACTTAATTTCAACCTTTACGTAATTAACCAGTGATATTTAACGATTAGCTAACGCGCGCCGAGATTATTCCAAAAAAATTAGACATTTCCACACAAAATCTTCAAAAAAATAGTTTTTCTTTCAGTCTATTACCCTCACACAAACCATGAAACCTCGTCATTGGTATTACCTATCCTAATTCGTTGTATACTCTACACCCAATGTTAATACATTGCTGGAAGACCGGATGCTCTATTCCCTATCTTTAAACATTGGATCTCCCCCGCACACCCTCTGATCGCCTCACACATATACTACTAAAAAGACCACCTAAACGGCGGTGCTTAATTACACGTGCTATTGTATTAGCCAACTCTGACCAAGTTCTGATTATAAATTAAAATTATTAGCTTTATAGTACAACTCATTCACTAAAAAAAGCTTTTAAAAATTGTTCTTTCGACCGAAAAGTAAATTAATCAAATCTAACTGTGAGGGGGGTATTCAAAACAACAATATAAACTCACCAATATCACAGCAGTTAATTTAATTCCACATGTGGGGATAAAGATTAACAAGTAATCCACATTATAACGCGCCCTTAAAACTTGTGTACCCGAAAAAGTAGGAGTTTTAACCCCTTTGGTGGTTAAAAGGGGTCATTTCAACGGCACACCGAAAAAAAGGAGGGGTTAAAAACGGTAATTTTCACTAACTTTTACACTATTACTAAAGTCGGAAAATTTTGGTTGTAGCTTTAATTTTGTTTGTAATAAAAGTAAACCTCATGATGCAAATTGCACCCCGTCGCTTTCAAAAGATTTCAATTTGGATCATTTTGTTAGACTCTGATATCTCTACTTTAATTAAATTTTGATGAGTGACAAATTTTTCCATAACACTTTTTTTGAAATTCTCGCATTGGAGTTCCATGAGTACAGATCGATTATAATCGAGTTTCCTTGACAGTGTCCAGAAAAAGTGAAAACAAGTCGATTATAGTCAGTTAAAAATGGATTTTAATATTGCTATTTTTCAAGGCAACAAAATCCTATTTTCATCTATAATCTATAATCTATATAAAAATCTATAACTTTCTTTTTCACTTTTGTGGACACTGACAATGAAACTAAACTATTATCGATTTTTTTTTCCACTTTACTGAGATGCGAGTTTTAGCACACATAAAGTGTTTTCTACGCTTTAAACTAAAGTTGGCTACGTTGGTTATTTGTTGTTCAATTTGATCTTTTTCTGCCTAACTTTGATAATTCTCTTACTTTCTTATCTTTCTCAAAACTGAATTTTGTTCCTTTCAACAATTTTGTTAAATTGTTAGAAATTTTGGGGGGTATAGTTGGAGGTGGAATAATTCGCCTTCCATTACTCATCCCCCCCCTAGCTCTTGCCCTGGGGGTTCAGCGGGGGAGGGGATGGGTTCAGGTGGGTAGTTGTCCAGGTGGGGAAGGATCCTGTGGGGGTTTCAGGTGGGGAAGGGGGTGGTTTCAGATGGCGGGGTTGTTCAGCTGGGGTGGGGGGTTCAGTGGGGGTTTTCAGGTGGGGAAGGGGTGGGTTCAGGTGGGGGTTTGTTCAGGTGGGGTGGGGGGTTCAGTGGGGGGTTCAGGTGTGGTGGGGGGTTCAGTGGAGTGTTCAGGTGGGGAATTTGGTGGGTTCAGATGGGGGGTTGTTCAGGTCGGGTGGGGGTCGTGTTCAGAGGGAATTCTTGTTCAGAGGGAATTCAGGAGGGTTCAGGTGTGGAAGGGAGGTAAGTAGGGGTGGGGGGTGGGTTGAGCTTAACGGATTTTTTTTTTGCAATCTGAGTTTAAGTTTGGAAATAGGTTTTAGGTTTACAATCGCTTTGCAAAGTTTCCACATCACTCACTTGATAAATGCAGAATTTCTTAAACAAAAATAAAGTGGAAAAGATCAATTTAGTGTGATTTCCTTGCTTATTACAAAAACCTATTTTTGTTGTCTGATTTAAAGCTTATTTTGTTGTCTGAACGTAACATGGGAATCGATTATATTTAGAACACGAAAATCTATTATAATCCATTTGTTTTCACTTTTCTTAAATGCGGGTGGGTTGCTGATGCCATTTGGGAAATGTTTTGTTTTTATGCCATTTGGGAAGTTACCGTTTTACAAAAATTTGAGCTGGTTATTGTTTTCAAATTGGGAGGGGTCAAGTTACTATGTTATCAGTTACTAAGTGTAGCATGGCGGATGTTTGCCCTAGAGCCTTTAAAGCGTAATCGGCATTTATATATCAATCCGATTTGAATTGAGGGGAGTAAGTTGCTCTAAATAACACATGGAAAAAGATCTTTTTTCAAAACATTCTTTTTTTATAAAACTGCCAAAGGACTGCCCCAAACTCGTTTTCTTACTTTTCGCAAGTATTTAAAATCCAAACTTTATTCTTATTTGGAGAGGAAACCAGCACTTTACCTTCGTTCTTCTTCCTCTCTTCTCTGCTGCTCCATTTCTGCCAGTCGCTTTTCCTTCTCTTCTATTTCCCGTTTCAGTTTCCTCGATTCTGTCTCCACCTTCTTCACATCTTCTGTGTCCAGCGGGGGCGCCCTTTCCACCATCTTCCACAGTTCCTGCATTCCCTTCTGGAAAGCTTCCTCCTCCTCGCGATTACTGGTGACTCTGCACGAGTCTAGTATGTGGTATTTGAGTCCCTTCCCTCTGGGAAACTTATCCTGCACGGACTTTATGTATTTGACCGCCAACTGAGCGTCGCTTTGTTTTGTAATTTGTTTTCGTAATTCAATGCTCCCGGAATCCATGCGTAGCCGAGTAAAAATTATCACGGCTTGCGACCAAAACTTCGCACCAAACATGCCTTCAAAAACGCGAATCATACCGACGAGGCTCCCATCTAGCCGAGGCTCTTGCCCATTCACGGCTATTACAAATAGGTTGACATAATCGCATTTGGTTCTTAGTTTGATCACGAGGTCGGAGATGATGGTGGCGTCCGCATCCCTTTCGGGGTCGTCGAACCCCATTGTATCAATTAGGGATACGGGCGTCTCCCTACTTCCGTTGAAAAAGACGTTGCCAAAGGTGGTTGTGCCGGTACACCCTTCCGCCTCTGCGGAAACAGGGAACAGGTCTGCGTCATGGGCTTTGCCTGCCACCACATTACATAGGCTACTTTTGCCTGTCCCTGTCTTGCCCACAATCAGCACTTTCTTGAACGTGTTCCCGTTGATGTCTTCGACAATACTACTGCTCTGAGGTCCTCTTGACACTACGCTGCTCCTCGCAGCCACTTCTAACAAAAAAGCAAAGTTAGCAGAACCCTTTTGTTTGAAGTTGTCTTGACACATAAATGATCTCAATTCACTGAAGCACTTTAAAAAATCGAGTTTTCACTTGGAGGGGCACTCATAGAGTAAATTCAGATGAGGTACACCGTCTGTTCGTCACGCTATCTTATTTTCGGCCGGATAAATTCGTGCAAATTCTTGGTCTAATACCAATCCTAATCTTAGCCTTTCATCTCTTAGTCTTAATAGATCTAGTGTATACTGGTATTTGCGGTTTAGATATCTGGAGCTTGTTCCAAAGGAAAACAACTGCTTCTAAGTTATATTCAAATTGTTCTGGTGCTGAAACTACAAGTAGTTTCAGCACTACAAATAATTGTCAGTGTTAATTTTGGAATATGATTGGCTAGTTATTATTATTTTAAAGAGATGGTTATATAATGTTTTTGTATAAATTTATAAAATGTGCTTGTGTGGGTTAGTTTTGTTTTTGGCATGATTTCGTGTGAGCAGTGAATGTCTTTTTCCTTTGGTGTAAAGAATTAAAATAATAGTGCAAAATGGTTAAATTTATTAAAAACGGCTTGTAAGCTCCGGTGTTTGTTAGTGCGCGAGCGATTATGTTATCGAATTTCTTATAAGTGGTTTTAATATATCTCTTTAAAATTTTTAGGGATAGTTCTATCAAGAATAAAATTTGTTATGAACACTAGTTTTAAATCGGTTCCACCCATCTGGGTTTTAGAGAATTAATATTTTTCCATTTGTTTATTGCAGTGAAGAATGGATTTCATGGTTTTTTGGAGTAGTGTTCTTTTGAAGCAGTGACTGCGTGAAGGAAGGAGAGATGTAGCTGATCTTCTAGAGAGAAGTAGAACAGTTGTTTGTGATCCAGAAGTGAGTCCCGCTTATCCTAGAACGTCTTGAGTGATCGTGTCAAGATTTTAGATTGATGCAATGATGTGTTGATTTCGTTAGGCTAGAGTGAGACAACATGCAAGATGAAGACGCTTCTGTATGAAGTGCCAAGTGACTAGGATCTGTATGTGAGATCAACACGGTTTGGTCGAAGATCTGTTTCAATGGTTTTCCTTTGCTGCGATGTTAGGTCCATACTTTAAATCCTTTGAGGGTAGTAACTACGGCAACAAACCTAATAGATTTGCCATTCCTGAGTTGGAGTGTAATCGAGTTTTCATCTTTCTTTGCTGCTCGTTCCGTTGGCTCTAAGAAATATTTTACATTGCATAATAAATCAATATCTTCTAAGTGAGATGAGTTTTAGTTATGATAGCCATTAGTTGTTTTCGCAAAAGTGTTTTTTTAGGTAGGTAACAGTTTCGGTTATTCTAAAGAGTCAATCACCCTGGAGCAACTCTCGTCAAAAAATGAGTGTGTGTCTTAAGCGTGGTTGTAGCGCGGTGAGTTAAGCCGGCTATAGGGCATGCTCAGGACATCCTATTGGGTGCCAAAACCGGTTGATGGAGTTTGATTTTATCGTCTCTGTGAGCAGAGTCTCTTTTTGTGTTCAATTTTTCTTATTCTCATTTATCAGGTGTTTTTTTGTTTTTGTTTTTGGTTATGCCTTTTTAGTAAAAACAGGTTGCTGTGTTTTGGGTTTTGAATTTTTAGTGTTTTAAATGATTTCAATAAAAATTAAAAGTGGAATTGAAAGGAATAATTTCTCCAGTTTTAATCTGGGTTTAATCTGGTCTTAGTACCGTGAGACTTGCGGTTGGTTTTGTGGTATTAGTAAGCTGCGTTGGTTAGTTTAAGCTGACTCATAATTCCTTGCAACGGGGTTAAAAGAAAGTTTGAAACGCGTGAAAACAAGTTAGATTTGTTATCAGTTATTGTTCAACCTTGAAATTGATCTATTAAACATTGCTACGTTGGAGGAGTTGTGCGAGTTTGGTGGATAGAGTGTATGTCAGTTATATAAGAAGCACACCTAAAACAGTTAGTTTCCTGTATTTATTTACATCCTATTGAGTTACTGCTTAGTATTTAGAAAGTTTTACAACAGAATTAATATTTATGGCATTTGTTATGAATTTCACTGGAGTTGAATTTTTCAGTTTCATTGTTAGATTAAAATTGAAAACTTGTAAAGAGAATTTGTGGTTTTTTATTTGGGTTTTAATCTTTTAGACGAGTGACTGGTAAATTTTTTCAAAAAATTGTGAAAAACACGTGTAATAATGGTGAGGTTATGTTCTATATATTAGTGTTAAAAAGAGAATTCATGCTTACGAGGTTTCAGTATCGGGGAAAAATCCATGGGAGAAGTTAGTTATCATTGTGTCCAATGTTACTGTAATTTTTGCAAGCATGCGGATTACGTTTTTATTGCGAAGCAGAGGCCAATGAAATTCAAGCGCTCTGATGATGTTTACTTCTTCGGTAAGTGTTGAAAACTCATGATTTATGCTCTGAATTAGGCTGTATAAATTATCATAAATTTACTAATGTGAATGTGTTCAACAACAGGGTGGTTTCAGAGGGCTGTATATATTCGCGGGTAAATATTTTGGGACGGGCGTCGTCCTTTGGTAAAGTGTTAGTCTGTTGTCAAATTTTATACATCTGTCAGATGGGACTATAATTATGGAGGATGCCATGTAAATTACTAGATTCAAAGCAATAGGTGAAATTTAGGAAATATGGTGATGTACTTTGGGTCAATAAATAAAAAACGATGCTGTCGGTTATGGACCGGTCAGTTGGTTATATAATGTTTTTGTATGGCTTTATGAAACGTGTTTGTGTGGGTTAGTTTTGTATTTGGTATGATTACGTGTGAGCAGTGAATGTCTCTTTTTTTGGTTTAAGGAAGTAAAAGTTTATTGCAAAGTAGTTAAATTTATTGAAAAACGGCTCGTAAGCTTCGGTTTTTTGTTAGTGCGCGAGCGGTTATATTATCAAATTTCTTATAAGTAGTTTTATTAGGTCTCTGTACATTTCATCAAGAACATAACTTGTTATAAAAACCAGTTTTATGTTCCTTGCAGAATCGTCCATAACTTCAACGTGGGTCATTTCTTGTCTGAGTTCACAACTTGTTCTATGTTCTGTTGCTTTTAAGTTTCAACATTCCTGATTGTATTCAACATATTTTAGTTTCAATTCATTCAGACTGTTTGCAAAATACACCTTCAATTTCAACGCGCCAGTTTCGAATTTTTCATTCATTTTTAATCGCTTTTTTCAAATTAATTTTAACAGCTGAGTTCGACTTTCAACGAGCCTGCTCGATGAAAGCATCAGCAATATTTTAACCTAACAATTTTCAGTTTCTCAGTTGTGTTTCAAAATACACCTCAAACTATATGGTGTTATAAAAACATGTGTTTGTAAACCATCTCTTTTGTCAACAGAATTCAAAAAATTGAGCCTTTTCTTATTGCTATAGACATTTAAAATTTGGAAATCTGATGTTACATTTGATTCCGTTCGATGTTTTTTCTGTTCACGCTCAAGAAATGCTGGTTTAAGGCAACCCTGGCTTAAGGCAAAACCCTGGCTAAAAGCAACCCAGAAAAAGTTCTTTAAAAATGCAATTTTTCAAGTCGTTTTTTTTGAAATTGGACAAAAATTTGGACAAAAATATAATGATAGTAGAATTTAACCTGAACCTTATCATCTTTTTTGCAAAATAAGGACACAAATGAAATAATTGAAACGTGGCACTCTTTTTTAGTTCAATTTTAACCAAACAAAAAGTCAAGTGACTTTGAATTGCTCTGGAATCCACAACAAAACAAACGTGCCGAAAAAAAAAACGCTACAGATTTTGGTACTCAGAATGCACTGAAACTTTTTTTAAAGCATGTTAGAAGTTTTTTAAAGAGTTGTCTATCGAGTCCATGAACACGCAGACACAAAATTGTGCGCCTAACCAGTGCACAGTTTGGCCTCGTAATAAACCAAATCAAAGGACGCATTTTAAGGATTTCAATTTGGGTCTAAACTTTTCAAAAAAGCCTTCTGAAATGTTCTTTCAATTTCTGAGCAATTTTTGTCCCGATTATTTGTTGAAAGTTACTCCAAACGCAGTAAAAATAAAAATTGGCATCGAAATATGGGGAATTTGAGCTGCCTAAAGCAAAAAAATGCTTATAGGGATATACTTATCGATGAAATGGGAGATGACTGAGAGAAGCGTGCTTTGAATTATCCATGTATATGCTATAAATAACTTATCATTAATGAGATTAATTTAATTTACTTTTTGAATTGGAAACTATTTTGTTGTGAAATAATATTAGGAGAGTTAAAATCAAAAATCGGGAATTATATCGGATCTACTTAAAGATATTTTCCTCACAAGAATAGTGGAAATTGTTAAGAAGATTAAGTCCCTCTATTTTCAGACCAATCAGAATGCAGCAAAATTAGAATGCTCAATACAAGCTCTAGCTCTAATGATGCTAATTTACTGCATTGAAATGGAGATTTTAGTAGAGTACACCATAGAGGATGGGGCAGGGGCGCATCTAGGATTTTCTCGATATGTCGATAAAAAAATTTAAAAATTTGTCGGCTTTTATTTTCTCATAAATCTTTGCAAAGACCCTAATTAGACATAATTTTCTGCGTTGCCGACAAATTTCGAAAAAGCAGGCCAAAAATGACGATCAAAAACAATGAATTTTGGCACCAAAGACGCCTTTAGAAAATTTTGTAGTAAATCAACCTGAATGGATATCTCAAAACAGTACAAAGGGGGAACCCTTTGGGTTGGCAGAGGGTCAAACTCCTAAAGGGGGGTAAAATTACTCATTTTTCATGAACTTTTTTTTTCAAAAAGAAACTAGCTGGAATCATCTGTGTTTGGTGCTTTTCTCATTGATTAATTGTATTTTTCAATTCATAAATTTGGATGAAATTTTTCAAGCCCAATATCAAAAGCTCATACAAACTGGGAAAATTTTTCTCGCGTGATTAATAGAATAGCTATCTAGAAAAACAGAAAAAGCCTTTAAATTTTATGGTAGTCAGAATTACGCTATTCACCAAAAAATAACAAAATTTGCTCACAAACCGAGGTTTTTGTTATATAATTAACTTTTTTGGCTTCATTCGATTTTGCTTCAAAAAAGTTTTTTTTAAAAATGGACTTGTTTCTTTGAGCATAAGATTTCAAAGCAGAGAATTAAAAAAATAAGCGTTAAAAAACACATTGCCAAAGAACGTTGTACCAGTATACACCCTTGCGCCTCTGCGGAAAAAGGCAACAGGTCTGCGTTGTGGGCTTTGCCTGTCACCACATTACACAGGCTTCTTTTGCCTGCCTCTGTCTTGCACACAAATGGGCACTTTCCTGCACGCGTTCCCGTTGATGTCTTCGACAAGACTACTACTCTGAGGACTTTCTGACACTTCGCTGCTCCTCGCCACCACTTCTAACAAGCTAGAAAAACTGGCACATCCCTTTTGTTTGAAGTTGTCTTGACCCATAACTGATCTCAATTCACAGAAACGCTTTTAAAAATTTAGTTTTCACTTGGAGTGCTCAATCATAGAGTAATTTCAGCTAAGGTACACCGTCTGTTTGTCACGCTATCTTATTTTGGGCCGGATAAAATCGTGCAACCTCTTAGTCTAATACCAATCCTAATCTTACCAGTATATCTCTTAGTCCTAATAGATCTAGTGTATACTGGTATTTGCGGGTTAGATATCTGGAACTTGTTCCAACGGAAAACAACTGTCTTCAAAGTTATATTCAAAATGTTCTGGTGCTGAAACTACAAGTAGTTTCAGCTCTACAAATAATTGTCAGTGTTAATTGTGGAATACGATTGGTTAGTTAATATTAATTTAAAGAGATGAATATATAATGTTTTTAAATTGTGCTTGTGTGGGTTAGTTTTGTCGTTGGCATGATTTCGTGTGAGCAGTGAATGTCTTTTTCCTTTGGTTTAAAGAACTAAAATAATAGTGCAAAGTGGTTAAATTTATTAAAAACGGCTTGTAAGCTCCGGTGTTTGTTAGTGCGCGAGCGATTATGTTATCGAATTTCTTATAAGTGGTTTTAATATATCTCTTTAAAATTTTTAGGGATAGTTCTATCAAGAATAAAATTTGTTATGAACACTAGTTTTAAATCGGTTCCACCCATCTGGGTTTTAGAGAATTAATATTTTTCCATTTGTTTATTGCAGTGAAGAATGGATTTCATGGTTTTTTGGAGTAGTGTTCTTTTGAAGCAGTGACTGCGTGAAGGAAGGAGAGATGTAGATGACTTCGTAGAGAGAAAAATAACAGTTCTTTGTGATCCAAAAGTGAGTCCCGCTGATCCTAAATTTTCTTGAATGATCGTGTCAAGATTTCAGATTGATGCAATGATGTGTTGATTTCGTTAAGCTAGAGCGAGACAACATGCAAGATGGGTTTTGACCTTTCTGTGTGAAGTGCCAAGTGACTAGGATCTGTCTGTTAGATCAACATCGAGTCGGCCATTGGTCTGTTTCAATGGTTTTTCTTTGCGAAGATGTTGGGTCATACTTTTGCGAAGATATTGGGTCATACTTTAAGTCCTTTTGGGGTAGTGACTATGACAACAAACCTAATAGAATTGCCATTACAGAGTTGTAATTGAGTTTTCATATTTCCTTGCTGCTCCTTCCGTTGGCTCTAAAATTTTTTTATTTATTGCATAATAAATGTAAATTTTGTAAGTGAGATGAATTTTGGTTATGATATTTCTTAGTCGTTTTCGCAAAATGTTTTTGCATAGTTTCGTTTAGTTTAAAGAGTCGATCACCCAGAGGAACTCTCGTCAAAACTTGAGTGCGTGTCTTAAGCGTGGTTGTAGAGCGGTGAGTTGTAGAACGGTGAGCGCTCAGGATGTCCTATTGGGTAGCGAAGCAAGTTGATGGAGTATGAAATTTACAGTCTCTTTGAGCAGAGTATTTTTTTGTGTTCTACTTTTTTGTTCTCTTTCATCAGGTGTTTTTCTTTTTTTTGTTTTTGTTTGTGCCTTTTTATCAAAAACAAATTGTTATGTTTTTGGTTTTTGACTTTTTGGTGTCTTAAGTGATTTCGATAAAACTTGAAACTGGGTTTCAAGGGAATAATTTGTCCAGTTTTTATCTGGGTTTAGTTTGGTCTGAGTACCGTGAGACTTTTCTATACTTGTGGTTGGTTTTGTGGTATTAGTAAGCTGCGTTGGTTAGCTTAAGCTTACCCATAAATCTTTCCAACCTGGTGAAAGGAAAGTTTGAAACGCGTGAAAACAGATTAGATATGTTATCAGTTTTTGTTGAACCTTGAAATTCATATAATAAACATTGCTACGTTGGAGGATTTGTGCGAGTTTGGTGGATAAAGTGTGTGTCAATTATTCAAAAAAAAATCACACCTAAAAAATTCAGTTTCTTGTAATTTATTAACATCCTTTTAAGTTACTGCTTCGTATTTTAAAAATTTTACAACATAATTTTTACTTTAGGGCATTTGTAATGAAGTTTATTGGAGTTGAGTTTTTCAGTTTCATTGTTAGATTAAAATTGATAATTTGAAAAAAGAGTTTGTGATTTTTTATTTTGTTTTTAGTTTTTTAGACGAGTGAATGGTGAAATCTAGAAGAAAGTTGCGAAAAGCACCGGTGAAAATTGTGAGTGTCTTGCTTGTTATATTAGAGTTAGTAATAAAATTCATACTTACGAGGTTTCAGTATCGGGGAAAAATCGATGGAGAAAGTTAGTCTTGATTGCGTCCAATGTTAGTAGTATAGATATACGACACTGGGATCGGGGGGGGGGGGGGGGGGTGTAGGTGAACCCTACAGGGATCATTGGGTATAGAGTATACCTAATGATCCCTATGTAAAAATTTATACCTAATGATACCTACGTAAAATATTTATACCTAGTGATCCCTAGGTAAATTATTTATACCTAATGATCCCTATGTAAAATATTTATACCTAATGATCCCTATGTAAAAAAACTAAACCTAGTGATCCCTAAGAAAAATTTTTATACCTTATGGTCCCTATGTAAAAATTTATACCTATGATCCCTACGTTAAAAATTTAAACCTAATGATCACTATCTAAAATATTTATACCTAATTATCCCTATGTAAAAAATTTATACCTAATGATCCCTATGTAAAATATTTATACCTAATGATCCCTATGTAAAACATTTATACCTAATGATCCCTATGTAATAACTTATACCTAATGATCCCTATGTAAAAAATTTATACCTAATGATCCCTACGTAAAATATTTATACCTAGTGATCCCTAGGTAAATTATTTAATCCTAATGGTCCCTATGTAAAAATGTATACCTAATGATCCCTACGTTAAAAATTTAAACGTAATGATCACTATCTAAAATATTTATACCTAATTATCCCTATGTAAAAAATTTATACCTAATGATCCCTATGTAAAAAAAATTATACCTAATGATCCCTATGTAAAATATTTATACCTAGTGATCCCTATGTAAAATATTTACTAATGATCCCTATGTAAAATATCTATACCTAATGATCCCTATGTATAAAAACTATACCTAATGATCCCTATGTAAAATATCTATACCTAATGATCCCTATGTAAAACATTTATACCAAATGATCCCTATGTAATAACTTATACCTAATGATCCCTATGTAAAAAATTTATACCTAATGATCCCTATGTAAAATATTTATACCTAATGATTCCTATGTAAAATTTTTATACCTAATGATCCCTATGTGATAAAATTATACCTAATGATCCCTATGAAATATTTTTATACCAAATGATCCCTATGTAAAAAATTTTTACCTAATGATCCCTATATAAGAAAATTTATACCTAATGATCCCTATGTAAAAAAGTTTATACCTAATGATCCCTATGTATAATTTTTATAGCTAATGATCCCTATGTAAAATATTTATACCTAATGGTCCCTATGTAAAATAATTATACCTAATGATCCTTATGTAAATATTATTCCTAATGATCCCTATGTAAAATTTTTATGCCTAATGATCCCTATGTAAAAAATTTATACCTAATGATCCCTATGAAAAAAATTTATACCTAATGATCGCTATGTATAGTTTTTGAAAAAAAGAGATAGAGAAAGCAAGAAAGAGAGAGAGAGAGAGGGACAGAGAGAGAGAAAGAGAGAGAGAGAGAGAGCGAGAGAGAGACGGAGAGAGAAAGAGAAAGATAGCTAGGTATATAGATAGGTAGATAGATAGATAGATAGATAGATATATAGATAGATAGATAGATAGATAGATAGATATATAGATATATAGATAGATAGATAGATAGATAGATAGATAGATAGATAGATAGATAGATAGATAGATAGATAGATAGATAGATAGATAGATAGATAGATAGGTAGATAGATAGAAAGGTAGATAGACAGAGAAGGGAGAGAGAAGAGATAGATAGTTAGATAGTGATAGATAAAAAAAAAGAAAAAAGAGAAAGAGAGAGAGAGAAAGAATGAAAGAGAGAGAGAGAGAGAGAGAGAGAGAGAGAAAAAGCTCCACATCTACGCAGACACCAAACTCGAGTATTGAAGAATTTCTTGAAAAAGTTTGTTGCAACATTTTTGGGCGACTGAAATGTTTACACATGTTATTTGCAGGTATGTACTGATGTATCTATATTTTCATATGTGATTGTTTGATTATAGGTGTGGTAGATATACACGATTCATGGTATACAAAATTCTTTGATTTTAGATAAGGACTCTATGTTGGTGTTAACGATTTTTATACTTACGTGTAAATTGTATGCATGTATATGGATTGATGTATGTTTGATAAACATATTTTAGGTGTGTATAAATTAAAAGCATGCATGTAGGTAGGTCCAAATCTAATTTCATTATTTGGCTCGTGTGTATATATATTTTTCTTTTACTTGTAACTATGTAAGTATGTATGGATGTATCTATAAATGTTTTTACCTAGGTATCTTTATTATTTGTTGGGTACTCTTTTATATGTACTCTTTGGAAGCAATTCTGGAAACATGACTCTAAATGATTGAAACTTAAACACAATTTCGATCAAAATTCTGAGCCTAATTGTTACAATCTAGAACAATCTAGAAAACTTCACCAGATACTCTAGATGAACTATTTCATAAGTCTGTTCTGTGTATCAGTACAAATTTGGTGTGCGTTTGTTCTTATTTTTATACATGTTTGTCTTAGCAATTGTAAACTTGTATGTTTATACGTAATTAATGATGTAAAAATGTGGTCACAGAAACAATTTCAGACGGAAAACCAAAATCAGAATCCAAATTATATTTCAAACTCATTGTACTAGTTGTCTTTATTTTTCTGGGTTATTTTATCATTCTTTAAAAGAACCAGTTTTTGTGAATCATCTCATGTTTTAGTCCATGTACCTAGAGATGTTTGCATTTGTGTATGTATGCATTGTTTGCGGTTATGCATTGTCTATGGGTCTTTCAAATGTTTTCTTGTACGTTTTTTAGTGTGCCTTCTTATTTATATCGTTAAGGAACTAATTGGAGACATGTATTTGTAACTGGATATAACAAAACAAACTCGAAGTACTTGTTGTCACTGTTTGTCTGGATGACGCAGGGTTCCATCAAAAGTTATTTTAGCACCAATTTTGTACCAGACACATTGTATAACTATTTGTTGGTTAGCTTTGTATGTGTGTTTGTGTATTTGTATAAGCTTGAATAGTTCTGAAAAAAACTTGAATGGGTTTTTAATTATGTTGGTTTCCCAAAAAAATTTCATGGTTGTTTTTTGTTATTCGCTTAAACATCAAACATTGTGTAAAAATTTGTGAAAACTTTTATAGAAACTGTTAAAGAACAACACAAACCAGATAATTCATTTGTATGTAAGTACTTCTTCACGTATATATATATGTAGTCATGTGTTTGAAAATATGTAATATGCGTATGCGTTTTTATATGTATTTTTAATTACTGTGATTTCATTTACATGTTTGATAATATGTTTATCTAGGCTGATTTATTCTTCTGTATAAGTTTTCATTCATTTATATGATCAAACAAACCCTTTTAGACGTTTAATTACCGTATACAGCTAGAATTACAACTAAAAATCAAACTGTTTTCTTCTTTAATGCATTTGGTTGAAACCATCAAAAGTAGTTCACAAGATACTTTACATGAACAACACTTGTAGCAAGTACTTTAAACGTACATTTGTTTAGCTGCGTATAATTGTCTAGAGTTTATATAGCTTTTCCTTTAAGTACTTTCCACCACTTATTTTCTAATGCTATGTCTGTGTATTTGTTTGTTTTTAGGTAATTAGATTTTTTTCTGTGTGTTTTAAATGGTAATTTGTGTATTATGCTTAACAAAACAACTTGAAACGTATAGCTGCTTGTTGAATATTAGCTTATGTTTAAACTCTGAAATGTTTCAATAACTGAGTTGTCTAGAAAGATGTAAAATATACCACTAGAAATTATGCATTTAAAAACACATGTGTGTGTGTGTTTGAGCATAAATTTTACTTGTATTTTTTGTGTATATGTTCATGTACAGATATTTGTATCATGTAAGTTTATCTGTTTAGAAGTGTAACAAAAATTATATTATAACGATAACTCGAATCATTCTAATTTTGATTCCGGATTTGTCAAGTAATTCTAGAAAAAATATATGAATTAATTTATATGCGACGTGCATAATACATGCTGCGTGTATGCTCCTCTGAACTAGTTATGCATTTTATACAAGAGCATCAAGACCGTAAAACGTCTTCTTTGCGAGGCAAATTTGTGAGCCGTTTTTCAAAATAAGCATTTTTTCTAGAAGAAGTAAATTTTGGTTTCTTTGTTAATTCTGTTTTTTGAACTATCCATAAATGACTCATAAGTTGCAAACTGTGGATAACTTTGTAAAGACTAATTTTGTTCATTGTTTTGCTTTTTGTTTTTTTTATCAAGAATTTGAAAGTTTTCGCTGTTTGAAATTTCCAAAAATCACAAAAAGTTTTGATAACAGATAATAAACTGCAACTCAACTGTCACAATGAAGCAGCTCAAAACGCAAAAGTGACTTCAAAGTCTTTCACATAGGCTCCAAGTGTAGCAGAGATTGTTCCACTCTGGTCAATTTTTTCTCTTTGGGTGCAGTTGAGGTTTCTCCTCATCATTTTTCGGGTGTCTGCTCACTGCATCAAGGACCTACTGGAGGCGAAGTATTAGGAGTCGAAGTATCTGCAAAGGAGGTAATATGAGGCGGAGTTAGTGACTCTATTGCCCAGGCCGACTCTAGCCTCACAATTTCCTGGAGAGATCCAAATTGATTATCCGATGGAGGAACGCACTCACGATACCACTTGAACAGCAATTGTCCCAGAGAGACGAGTAAATCCAGCCCTTCGATTACCATTAGTTTGGCTGTACCCGCTGAATCAGTAAATAACTTCCGTTAGTGAAAAGACAATTCTTCTCTGATACGCTTTCAAACCAAATTTTTAATTATTTAGGAATTTAATTGGAACAATTGTATGATCTATACTGATCCAATCATGATTGTTTGGTTTCAATTGTTGTCTTTTGATGACTAGAAAATCTCCGTGACAAGTTTTATATAAAAAATCATGCGTTCATAAGGAGAATCAATCAAAAATTTTACAAGAACTTTAAAATTCACTAGCTTGAAATAACGGAGGGAAAATACTTGATTTTAACGGGATAAGATAAAAAACGAAATGAATCAAATGTGTGTTTGCAGGCGCATTGCTTCTGTGTTAAATATCAAAAATTATAAATAAAATAGCCTTCATATGTATTGTTCACTACAGTCCAGGATCGTGCTTTGTCTCAACTTTAATCCTATTATTAATATTGTACATAAAATTTTGACTTTAAACAAATTTGAGCCATGTATATCTGGTCTTCAACGGCTAATCTGTTATGTAGGTGTTCCTTTCCATTTGTGCAACATAAAATCTGATTTGATATAGATAACATTTGCACAAAATCGAAAAATTTCTAAAGTGAAATCCTTTACAATTCAACCTGATATAAAGTAGCGGGCTTTGGTTATTTGCTGAGAAAAATATGGGCTTAGGTGACGCTGTGTCTGATATATAAGAAACTGATAAGCAAATGATTCGACTATAATTGAACATTTGTATAGATTTGCGTGTCTTATACTTTCGTGTGAGTAAATATGCTTTGGTTATTGTTTTTAGATGTGTATATATTTTCAGAAACACACAATAGTTAGAAGATTAGTTGCACCTCAACCTAATTGTGGCTCCAGACTCGTTAGGAAAATCTAGAATATTCTACTATGTAGAGTATCTGTACTATAACCAAACCGGTTAATACATCAAAGTTTTTTAACGAAATAAAAATTCTATTTTTCATTTTTTTGTGAGCGGCTTATGATCGAATTTCCACACAACCAAATAATTTATGAAAAAAAAACTTTTCAGTTTCTAATTATAAATGGTTCCTATCTTTAGGTAGATCTACTGACTTTTTTTAAAAATTGAATGTTTTTTTAAGATAATAACTTTTAGTATTGAAAAAATGATTGCTCAATTTTTAAACCGTTAAAATTGTAATCATTCAGTATATATTAGTTGCTTAATATTTTTTCCTCTAGTGTGATTTTATCTGATCTGTTAACATGAAATTTGAATACATTGAACAGTTATTAATTAATAAACACTGTGGTGAACTGACAAAAATTCTGAACTAATGCCGACTCATAAAATTGGATTTTGAAATTTGAATTCAAATATTTGTTAGTAATTTTCAAACGATTTTCTAGCCAAACCCATCTCAAGTTTTTTCATATGCGTGCTGGGAGATTTGTTTTTCTCCTTAGCGACAATCTTGACTCTTGATTTTGGTTCAATCGACCAAAGAAATGAAATGTGTTAGGGCAAATTACACTGTTATGTATATGGTGGTATTGCGCATATTAAAAAACTAGAATGTGTTCGAGCTAATCGTTTTCTTTCCTTACAAAGTTCACCAATTACTTGAAAAACTGATTATAAATTACACAACTTGAAATTTTTTCATATAGTTGTTGTGCATGTCTGATTTTGAATTCTGTTTTGGTTAACGAAAACTTTTGTTACTGTCGAAAAAACTTCTTATTATTCTAGAATTCTTTCTGACTATTTTTGTCTCAGTTGAAAAATCATTGGAAAATTTTGAAATCTTTTGAAAAGTAACTCTCGAAATGACCCGCAGAAATCCTAACGTTGACGATTGTATGGCTAATGATACTCAAAGTTATACAGAGACTTTTTCATATGAGAACTCGAATGATTCATGTTACTGGTCAGACTATCAAGAGACTCCAAAAAATTACGGAAAAAAACGATTACCCATCAGAATCTTTGTGCAATGCATGTTACGCAGATCGTCAAAAAGTGAGTTTTTTTTAATGAGTCGAGTTTAAACCAATTTCAGAGAAATTTTAATTCAAATTATGTGCAAATCTCATTTTTTTTTTACAATTTTATTGTGTTTTAAAGTGATGAATACGCAAAACTAAACGAGCCTAAATTTATATCTGAAGAATCAATTCTTCTTTTCACTCCCAAATCTTCTTTGGTCGATTGAACCAAAATCAAGAGTCAAGAATGTCGCTAAGGAGAAAAACAAATCTCCCAGCACGCATATGAAAAAACTTGAGATGTGTTTGGCTAGAAAATCGTTTGAAAATTACTAACAAATAATTGAATTCAAATTTCAAAATCCATTTTTATGAGTCAGCATTAGTTCAGATTTTTTGTCAATTCACCACAGTGTTTAATAATTAATAACTGTTTAATGTATTCAATTTTCATGTTAACAGATCAGTAGGAAAATCACACAAGAGGAAAAAATATTAAGCAACTAATATATACTGAATGATTACGAAAATATAAGACACGCACATCTATACAAATGTTCAATTATAGTCGAATCATTTGCTTATCAGTTTCTTATAAATCAGACACAGCGTCACCTAAGCCCATGTTTTTCTCAGCAAATAATCAAAGCCCGCTACTTTATATCACGTTCAATTGTGAAGGAATTCACTTTAGAAATTTTTTGATTTTTTGCAATTCTTATCTTTATCAAATCAGAAATTTATGTTGCACAAATGGAAACAAACACCTACATAACAGATTAGCCATTGAAGACCAAACATACATGGCTCAAATTTGTTTAAAGTCAAATTTTTATGTACAATATTAATAATAGGATTAATGTTTAGATAAAGCACAATCCTGGACTGTAGTGAACAATACATTTAAGGCTACTTTATTTATAATTCTTGGTATTTAACACAGAATCAATGCGCCTGCAAACACGCATTTGATTCATTTCGTTTTTTATCTTATCTCGTTTAACTCAAGTATTTTTCTCTCCGTTATTTCATGCTAGTGAATTTTAAAGTTCTTGTAAAATGTTTGATTGATTCTCCTTATGAACGCATGATTTTTTATATAAAACTTGTCACGGAGATTTTCTAGTCATCAAAAGACAACAATTGAAACCAAACAATCATGATTGTATCAGTATAGATCAAACAATTGTTCCAATTAAATTCCTAAATAATTGAAAATTTGGTTTGAAAGCGTATCAGAGAATAACTGTCTTTTTACTAACGGAAATTATTTTCTGATTCAGCGGGTACAGCCAAACTAATGGTAATCGAAGGGCTGGGTTTACTCGTCTCTCTGTGACAATTGCTGTTCAAGTGGTATCGTGAGTGCGTTCCTCCATCGGAGAATCAATTTGGATCTCTCCAGGAAATTGGGAGGCTAGAGTCGGCCTGGGGAATAGAGTCACCAACTCCGCCTCCTTTTACCCCCTTTGCAGATACTTCGACACCTGTTACTTCGCCTCCAGTAGGTCCTTGATGCAGTGAGCAGACACCCGAAAACAGATGAGGAGAAACCTCAACTGAACTCAAAGAGAGAAAAATGACCAGAGTGGAACAATCTCTGCTACACTTGGAGCCTATGTGAAAGACTTTGAAGTCTCTTTTGCGTTTTGAGCTGCTTCGTTGTGACAGTTGAGTTGCAGTTTATTATCTGTTTTCAAAACTTTTTGTGATTATTGGAAATTTCAAACAGCGAAAACTTTCAAATTCTTGATAAAAAAACAAAAAGCAATACAATGATCACAATTA
Source organism: Symsagittifera roscoffensis (assembly GCF_963678635.1). Classification (NCBI taxonomy): domain Eukaryota; kingdom Metazoa; phylum Xenacoelomorpha; order Acoela; family Convolutidae; genus Symsagittifera; species Symsagittifera roscoffensis. Next base: position 66,151 of record NW_026971371.1, on the reverse strand, counting down.
GTCTTTACAAAGTTATCCACAGTTTGCAACTTATGAGTCATTTATGGATAATTCAAAAAACAGAATTAACAAAGAAACCAAAATTTTGTTTCCTCTAGAAAAAATGCTTATTTTGAAAAACGGCTCTCAAATTTGCCTCGCAAAGAAAAGGTTTTACGGTCTTGATGCTCTTGTATAAAATGCATAACTAGTTCAGAGGAGCATACACGCAGCATGTATTACACACGTCTCATATAAATTAATTCAAATATTTTTTCTAGAATTACATGACAAATCCGGAATCAAAATTAGAATGATTCGAGTTATCGTTATAATTTAACTTTTGTTACTTTTCTAAACAGATAAACTTACCTGATACAAACATCTGTACATGAACATATACACAAAAAATACAAGTAAAAATTATGCTCAAACACACACACATGTGTTTTTAAATGCATAATTTCTCTTGCTATATTTTACATCTTTCTAGACAACTCAGTTATTGAAACATTTCAGAGTTTAAACATAAGCTAATTATCAACAAGCAGCTATACGTTTCAAGTTGTTTTTTTAAGCATAATAGACGAATTACCATTTATAACACACAGACAACAATCGAATTACTTAAAAACAAACAAATACACAGACATAGCTTTAAAAATAGGTGGTGAAAAGTACTTAAAGGAACAGCTATATAAACTCTAGACAATTATACACAGCTAGACAAATGTACGTTTAAAGTACTTGCTACAAGTGTTGTTCATGTAAAGTATCTTTTGAACTACTTTTAATGGTTTACACCAAATGCATTAAAAAAGAAAAGAGTTTGGTTTTTGGTTGTAACTCTAGCTGTATATGCTAATTAAGCGTCTAAAAGGGTTTGTTTGATCATAAAAATGAATGAAAACTTATACAGAAGAATAAATAAGCCTACATAAATATATTATCAAATATGTAAATGAAATCGCAGTAATTACAAATACATATAAAAACGCATACGCATATTACATATTTTCAAACACATGACTATATACATATACGTGAAGAAGTACTTACATGTAAATGAATTATCTGGTTTGTGTTGTTCTTTTACAGTTTCTATAAAAGTGTTCACAAATTTTTAAACAATGTTGGATGTTTAAGCGAATAACAAAAATTAACCATGAAGTTTTTTTTGGGAAACGAACATAATTAAAAACCCATTCAAGTTTTTTTCAGAACTACTCAAGCTTATACAAATACACAAACATACATACAAATCTAACCAACAAATAGTTATACAATGTGTCTGGTACAAAATTGGTGCTAAAATAACTTTTGATGGAACCCTGCGTCATCCAGACAAACAGTGACAATAATTACTTTGAGTTTGTTTAGTTATATCCAGTTACAAATACATGTCTCCAATTAGTTCCTTAACGATATAAATAAGAAGGCACACTGAAAAACGTACAAGAAAACTATTGAAAGACCCATAGACAATGCATAACCGCAAACAATGCATACATACACAAATGCAAACATCTCTAGGTACATGGACTAAAACATGAGATGATTCACAAAAACTGGTTCTTTTAAAGAATGATAAATTAACCCAGAAAAATAAAGACAACTAGTACAATGAGTTTGAAATATAATTTGGATTCTGATTACGGTTTTCCGTCTGAAATTGTTTCTGTGACCACATTCTTGCATCATTAATTACGTATAACTATACAAGTTTACAATTGCTAACACAAACATAAATAAAAATAAGAACAAACGCACACCAAATTTGTACTGATACACAGAACAGACTTATAAAATAGTTCATCTAGAGTATCTGGTGAAGTTTTCTAGATTGTTCTGGAACAATTAGGCTCAGATTTTTGATCGAAAGTGAGTTTAAGTTTCAATCAATCAGAGTCATGTTACCGGATTTGCTTCCAAAGAGTACATAAAAAAGAGTACCCAAAAAATGATAAAGATACCTAGGTAAAAACATATATAGATACATCCATACCTACTTACATAGTTACAATTAAAAGAAAAAAATATACACACAAGGCAAATAATAAAAGTAGATTTGGACCTACCTACATGCATGCTTTTAATTTATACACACCTAAAACATAAATAT